>NC_133208.1:1220000-1315000 GCF_958299795.1 Porites lutea | reverse complement strand
AGTGCAAAAACCATGTCCTCGAAAGATGCTAAAAAGAAAAATGGAAAATGGAAAAATCCAAACAGGAATAAATTAGACATACTAATAAACCTAAATAGGGTACATTCATTTGCTAAATGGGCGATTTTAAGGTGTTAAAACAAATGCAAATGTGAAGAGTCGATAAAGTGCTCCCACAGAGGTTTCATTTAAAAGGCTACATTATTCACTCTGAAAATGAAAGGGTTAACAGGAAGGTCTCATTACACACTTACAGGATTCAAAAGGTCCAAACATTCCATTATGTCATTGTTCACTTCTGCTTTTCCTATTCTTGTTAGTGCGATCATGAGTTTCCTAACGGTGGCATCTTTTCCTTTTTGCTGACACCAGGCTCGGAGTGTTACATAGCAGCATTCCTCGTCATCAATTTCCTCCACTGATATATTTTTAATTTTTCTGTCCTTAAGCTCAAGTTCCCTTGCAAGTTTTTTCCACCATGATTCCACTTTTTGTGACACCTTTTTTATCACTTCAGTTTCTTCTCCTAAGGGCACAATAACCTTCTTACGTGCTATAAAAAAGAAGAAGAAACAAAAAGGGAAGGATTGAGAGGTATTAGTGCATGATTGCGTCGAGGAAAATAGACAGTTGGCAAGCTCATTCACAGGAGTCCTATCCTTCTCGTCCCCTGGAGCGAGAGACGAGGAGAGGAGAACGATAAGTATACGAGAGGATAATGGGAACAAGGCTGGACAGTTCGCAGGCCTCCGTAAAGCGGGGTTGACGTTATAAGAGTGTATGCGGACACAGAACAGTGTATGTTGTCCGTATTAACCGGTGTCCGCATTAAGTGGGGTATTTTTAGGGAAAATATATTAGCTTTTCTTCGGGGCAAATGAAACTGTCCGTGATACACGGCTTTCCCCATCAAGCGGGCCCCCCGCAGAGTGGGGTTCTACTGTATGTACTTTATTTGTTACCTCAACTGACGAGGAACAGGGAAAGGGGAAAGGGAAAAGGGAAAATGAATCATGATCACTAAGCAGGTTCTGGGATTATTGATGGGCCGATTGTCAAGCCTCATTTTCCATGTTCCCCCTTCTTGTCATCTATCCCCGTCCCCCTTTTTGGTAACGTCCCTTTTACTTGAGCATATAATTTCTGTCTAGCAAACTATACCTTCCTGAAGACGTTTAACTACATGCACAGATCCCCCTTCGTTCATCTCCTTATGTACTTTCACAATGGCTTCAAAACAGCCATCTTGGTGTTCAGAGTCGAGTTTTGCTAAATTCTCGAAGAAACTCTTCAATACTTGGGTAGGTGTTTCATGTCCGGATGTTAAGCGGCTAACATGTTCTTGATATACTTCATCAGATACAAAACCTCGACACGCTGCCAGAAAATATCCCGCGTCAGCATCCAGTAAGTGTGCGTCATTCAGAGGTACGCCAAAAAATTCGACTGGAGTTTTCTGTAAAGAAAAGGGTGCAGAATGGCCAAAACATGAATAGATCCTCTGTCACAACACAACAGTGTGTTTATTATCCAACACGTTGAGAAATAAGTGTCAAAGTGATCGTGCTCTAGTCTCAAAACTAGTTACTTGGTAGACAGCTCTTTTCGTACACCTAATATTGCGCAACTATAGGTGTGTAATCAGTCCAGTTTCACGGAGGATTTATATGACTGTTTTCTCACGATAAGAAACAATAACATATCAGCAGGTACACGAACGAGTCTGTGCAGACATGATTTGAGAAGCCTAACTTTAAGAATCTGCATTACTTTAAGCCTACTCTGAAACGTTTTGAGTAGGGTGCGTAGCAGGTGCCGGTTCATTTTGGGCAAAAAGAAGAAACATCGAGGACGCGCGCGCCATAAAAAGTAGACTGCGAGCAGTCTCTTATTTCTCTTTGCAAAGTTACTGCATACAAAACCTGAGCATGCTAGTGGCGAATTAAGCCTGGCGCGTGCCGCGAGAAATGAGCCGTTATTTTAATAACAACGTCGTGGTTTGCAATCGCGCTGGATGAGATAAGAACTAGACGGATTTTAAGAGGATTTTAAGGCGGACTGCAAGCAGTCTACATAAAAAGTTACAAAAAAATACTAACCAGTGCCTGACATGTAGGCTAATTATCGAGGTTTACTTGACTTCTGAAATTGTCAAAGTGGTAAAGGCAATAATAACGAAATGCTTCTAAACCGAGTTCTTCGAGGCCCACGGATAAGTTCTAATCTCATCCTCGTTCCCAGGGTCCGCGCAGCGCTCCGGGGACCGACTAAGTAGGAGAGGACACTGGGAACAAGGTTGCTCTAATCTTCGGTCAACTGCCGCAAACAGAGCAGTGCTATATGAGTTGTCATAGTAACAAACTCGTGATTTGCGCAAATCCCTGTTGGTGGGACTAACCTTGTGATCACCTTTCAATGTAGACAACCTAAAGTTTAGTTTAGACAGCAGGTTTTCCGCTGTAGGATCCGGGCTACTGCGAAACTCCACATGGGATAGAACTTGGTCGCTTATCAAACGCACTGGTAGTTGAGCGGTGTACGGAAGATTGCTTTTAAACCTGAAAACATATAAAAAAGACAATTCACACCCTACAATAAGACAAGATGAGAAGGCTTACTCCCCCCCCCCCCCCCCCCTGCGTAAGCGTAACCACTGGGATCGTGATTGCCCCCCGCTCTGATTCTTGCTTTGATCAGTGGCGCCTGCTTTGTCACCGACACTTATCGAATTTTATTTAAAAATTCAGATTTGATAAAAAAAGGGTCGATTTACTTAATATCTACGCCTAGCATGTAAAAAAAGACTAAAACTAAACACTAAACACTTTATTGCTTTTGTTCCATATTTGTTTTTCTCTGTAAGGAACAAAACAAAAGTTTGTTTAAAAAAATCGTTGGAATTCCTTGAAACGTAATTTTGTTACCAGGGAGAGGAGGAGAGAGGACCATGGGGCGTTACACGGGGTAACTCTCACACCGACTCTTAAACCAACTCATCTTGACTCGATTGCGTGACCAGTTGCAAGAAAAGCTGCCTAGTGAGAAACTGCGTCATGTAACTTACTTAAGGTGAAAACCGTCCATGTTTTCTACATCTACTGCACTAACTCCTCCAGACACAAATACAAATGCTTTGTCACGCCCAGGTATCATCTTCTTCCGTGAATTTCCCTCACTCGCTACTACGTTTCTTTCGTCAAGCTCTTGTATTATTCCCTCTCTGAAATGAGCTGGACAGCAGATAAGATGGAGAACATCTTGCGAATAGGCACGATCATGTTCCTCAAAGTAAGCGAACAAAACTGCTAGTATCGGCTGGGTCCAAATTAGGCTTGACATGTAACTAATTATTCCGGAAACACTGAATTCCTCTTTATACCACTCAAAAACGCAAGTGTATCTAAAACAGAGACATCAAACAGAATTTAGTAATTACGGTATTACTTAAGATAGCTGTTGATACCTCAGGATGAAAACACCCTTCTGGAATTGAGGGAATCAGAAATGGCGGTCATTCACGTTATATGACGTAATGCATTACAAGATTTAACTACAGCAAGACGTTATTATTATTGACCCAGTCAAAATGGCCCTCTTCACACTAGAAAAGCACAAATAAACACTAACTACACCGTGAAGGTAATACATCTACATGCAAAGAGAGAAACAAAATAATAAACAAACAAAAACAAAGAACCCTTGAATGTATAGAGGTTCGAAGAGCAATATTAAGCTCGTCGCGAATCAACGAATGTTTATCAGCCTTGACACATAAACTTGCGTATAACATTTGAATATAAGTTCATGATCAGTTCATAGGAAATATCATTCATTTCAAATGAGAAAAACAATATCTGAATTTCTTCTCACCCACAGAAGAGTTCACTCTGGAACGTAACAAATTTCCCGTCAAAATTTACATGACTTCTAAGATCACCAGTAATTTCCAACCATTTTTTATCTTCGCCATCAGAGTTTAAGAACAATACTCTGACACGGCATGTCGAGGGGTCAGGAGTTCCTTCCTGGTCGCTTTGTAGCGATACTGGCAACTGAATTGTGACGGGCTTCAAGAACTCGACGAGTTGAGGGCAGGTTATACGCAACACAGGGCCAAGAAACACGTCCTGCTCTTCAAATTCTTCAGCTGGAACTTCATGTACCTAGAAGAATAAACGACAAAACAAAAGATTTAAAAATAGCTAGTTTGACGTCTGATTCATATTTTCTTCGAGATTTGACAACTTGGCTAGATTTCTCTTGGGCCATATCTCGCGAGGCGAAACATGTAGCCTTTTACCGTTGTGTTACTGACGCCGTAAAGGTGCCTCAGTATTTCTAGGTAGCCTAATTTCAAGCTAACTTTTGGCATTTTTGTCGAGATTAGAGAACCTGAAGTTTTCTTAGAAACAAGTCTCACCAGTCGAAAACAGCTAGAATGTACCACTACACTAGCTTCACGCATCTGTCTGTTTATCATCCTAGCACGAAAACAATACAAAACTAGAGAGAGATTATTCAATTGACTAACGTGCCTACCTTCAATTCCAAAGGAAACTTTGCTTTTGGCGGAACTGCTTTTTTGGGGACTTTAATACTCACACCAGGATATTCAGGGTGAATGAATAAGCCGCCATTAGGTGTGATGGTGTATATCGGAGAGGACTTAAGACGACAGACAACTGCATATGTTGAGCATTCAGTTATGCCAGCTTGAGCAACGGGAAAGAAAAAGTCTGGGGTGCCAATGTCAGAGAGGAAGTCATCTTCAATGTCTGTAAACAAGGTATATGAGTAACGAGCGAAATATAAATACGGGGGGGGGGGGGCACTCGGCATATGAAAGGGGTGGGGATGCTCGTCGGAAATTTTGAATTAACCCCTAAAGGAGACCGATCTGGGCGGGGCCCGAAACTTTTTTTGACCCCTTAAAGGGACCATGTTAAAACACAGACATTATATATATTTTTATACTTTTTCGCGTGCAGCCTTAAACGAGACCTTCACGGCTAAATATGATGGCGTTTTTCCCAGAACACCCTAAGTGAGACCAAAATCCGAAATTTATACCCCTAAGCGAGACGACGAGCATCCCCACCCCTTTCATAAGGGGAGTCCCCCCCGGGATAAATACAGTGCTAGTGTTTATCATTATCATTATCATTATCATCATTACTACTAAATCAATGATAAAAGCCTGACATGTCCTTTTCACAACTTAATGCGATCAGTGTCAAATGCAATGAATAGTTTCCTTTAAAATGTCTATGCAAATTTATCCTTACAGTTTTTTTCTTCGCCTAGTGTAGTGCAGCATTTATATGCTTATAAAAGGTAAACGCTTTTCGCAAACGTCCCCGTCTAAACATTCTGAGCCACAGTTGACTCCCGATAACTCGAACCATCGCTAACTCGAACCTCGCGCTGGCCAGAACCAAAATTGATTTCCCCTGGATTTTTGTCATACATTTACTCCAATTTAACCCTCGATAACTCGAACCTCTCACTTACTCGAAGTAATTTTTGTTCCCCCTCAGATCATTACTATATAATTTTACCCTCGATAACTCGAACCATGTTTTGAGCTCTTTAAAAGTCGGGAAAAACAGTGTACTGGCGTCCTAAACATTGAATTTTGAATTTCCCATTGACGTGTTGTAGGCATATAGTTTACTAGTGAAGGCCGATGTTGTTCACAAATCTAACATGAAACCGCTTTATTTCTCAAAAGAGTAAAACGCATGCTCTATTAAGGCAATGTTTTGTTACGTTACGTTCTGATTTATAAGCTAAAAGTATCTTTCAATTTTCACTTAACATTTCTACAATATTAAATGTGATTAAAATGTTCATTGTGCAGTAAAAACTGTTTTTTTTCCTTACTCCCAGCTATTTTGTTCGAGCTCCCGCTAACTCGAACTCCCGATAATTCGTACTTTTTTCGATTTCCCTTGCGGGTTCGATTTATCGAGAGTCGACTGCGTTATCGTTTTATCTGCCAGAAACAAATGACGTGTTGACTGTTAGAGTACGACAGGTTCAACTGTTGGCAGCCTTTAACTCATTGTTACACGACCATTTTATTGAATAAAGATCACGTTCGAATCCGTGCCATATTAGTGGCACCTTTGGTGTGTGTCAAAGCAAATAATGAAGGTTAACACGACGAAGCCAAACACCAATTTTCATGGTTTTGACACGTAAAAATTAATCAGTTAATTTAGCTTATACAGAAAGACAAGTATTGGGACGATTGACTGTTTATATCCTGAGAAAACGGCTGACAAGTTGGAACTCAACAACCGGTTTCCCGCCGAAATGACGTCTGCGGAACGACTGCAGAAATTCCATACTGATGACGTGTCACTACCCGGATCCGGGTAGTGCTTCTGATTGGTTGAAGCAAACTCCCCTTACGGCACGACCAATTAGAAGTACTTAGAAGTACTACCCAGATCTGCGTAGTGACGCTTCATCGGTATGGAATTTCTGCCGTCGTTCCTCAGACGTCATTTCGAGGGAAAAGTGTCAGCTGTTTTTTTCAAGTTTCTATTCAAAGAGAAATTGTCTTAAAACCTTGCCAGCACCGCAAGTCCTCAGTTCCATGCACCTCTTCCCATTTATTGCTTTCCCAGTCGATCATCCTCTTTATCACCAGTTCGTAGCCCTGTAAACCAGGCGCACTGTGAGAGAGAACCAGATTCACCTCAGCATTGAATTCCAGTTCATCACCAGTGATGGTCGAAATGTCAAGAACATTGCTGACAACTGACTCGTGCTCTTTCAGTGGGGGCGAACGTGCACTGCATTTCCATCGGTGGATCACTATTGGTGTGGGCTCAGAAACGGCGTTAGGAGGGAAGAAAATGTGAGCGCCCCCTCGTTTGAGGACCCAGTGGGTACCTCCACTGGTAAGCGTTCCTCTGCAATAAATCAATCAAACAATCATCGAACAATCCATAAATATGCGGACCTCCTTGTTTTTTTGCATGTAAATTTCCCCAAACACACAAACGGGTTAAAAGAAAACTGATGAGTGGTTTTCAGATGAATGTAAGATTCTTGCTTTCGGTTCGACACCTTATTTAAGTGGAAATTTTCCTCATTTTTGCCAAACAGAGAATAAGGTCGTTTTGCCAAGTTGAGGTTAGATAGGCATTATCAGTCAGGCATGACCCTATTCCACAAAGCAATAAGCATAGAGCAAAGACAATTCGCTTATCGTGTGTCGTTGACCTTTCAGCAACACGGAAACTAACGAGCTTGCTTGCTTAAGATGGTAAAACGTAAAGTCTTGCCACAGGAAGATGTATTACTATGGGATTAGTGATTGTACCCTTATACTGTTCCTTACCTGTGTATACCCTCAAACAAAATCCTATTTCCCTGAGAGACAGCTCTTGGGGCAAAATGAATCGCATGATTGGCCAGAGTGAAGGTTTCTCATTGTCATGGTGCTCTAACAATGGTCTTAGTAAAGAAACAGTAGTATACTTACTCGTGTATCTTAACGTTTTCTAACTCTGATTCATCCAAGTCCTCCATTTGTCCCTCTAGGCCAAATTTATCAATTTGCTGTGGCAATTCGTGTTTTTCTGAAATCTCATCATCTCCAGTACTGTCCATGTTATTGTCATCGTCATCATCATCGTCATCATTGTCAAGAGACTTCTCTGTTAAATATAATGTTGAATAACCTGTTCATGTTGTCCTTCAGCGGCATGATTAAAAAAATATTGTTCAAATGAGGCCTTAAACTGTTGTTTAAAAAATAGAATTGGAATCTTGCCAAGCTTTCGCCGGTTGCTTTTTGTTTTAAAAATTAATAGTAATAATATCAATAATAATAATAATTAATAACAATAATGTTACCTGCTCCTGCGAATGGATTAAAAGGAAGCCGGAAAAACGATGCTCTCCGCTTTGATTTCAAGTCCTAAATGAAAAACAAGAACACTTTTCGTTAGAACACTTTCCTTTCATCTAGTTTGTTCTTTCTCAAATCAGAAATACGAGTCGACGAATGTGTTCAGTTCTTGCTTACCTGTAGTTGGGTGCGGTACTTTTTTGCCTTTCTTTCATATCCAAGTGATGTAGCCAGATTCTCTAGTACTGTGAGCAAGTCAATTTTTTCTTCTTTCTCTTCTAACTCTGAACCGTTCTTCTTCCACCTTCTCTCGTAGAATCTAAAGGATTCCTTTTGATATTTCTCAAAAAGGTCTTTATTTCTAACTTTCTCACACAAACGTAACAAAGTTTGTAAGACTTTTTCTCTCTGCTCGTAAGGTAATCTCTTGGTTTCTGGGGAATTCCACGCTCCTTTGTAAAACCAAAGAGCTTCGCTTCGATATTTTCTCCTTGTCTTGACATCAGCCTCTTCCGCAAGTCGTTCATTTATAGCATCGATGATCTTCATGTTCATCTGAGAGAACTGAAACCCTTCAAAACGTTTCTCCTCGTCCCATGATCTTTGATAAAACTCCAAGACTTCCTTCTGAAATGCCTTCTTTCTCTCTTTGAGAAGCATTCCCTCGTATCCATTGATGATTCTGTCCCGTACTTTACTGTGGTTCCCTTGCCCCAGGGATTTCTCAATCTCCCATGCTTCTTCGTAATATTTTTCAGCTACATTATAATCGTTAAGACAAAGAGAAATTTCTGCCATTTGAAAAGTGCTACGCGCAGTTAATGGATGTTTGCCAAGGATATCTTTCCGAATCTGATACCCGTTATAAGCAAATGTTTTTGCCTCCTCAAACTCCATGAGCCATGAGTGAGCGTTAGCAATGTTTCTGTTATAAAGTGCTGTGTATAGAATCCCAGTGAGTTTGAGTTCTTTGGCAAGATCTAAAGCCTCCTGATAGTATTCTATAGCCTTTCGAAAATTCATTTTGGCCTCGGGCGTCATTCTGTGTTTGTTATACTCTTGAATGGCCATAGATTCATAAGCTGTCCCAATTTGACTTCTAAAAAGAGGCAAGTCAAAGTGCTCCCTTGAACCAGAAAGCTTTTGACGCATTTCGTATGCTCTTGTGTAAAACTTAATCGCTTCCTCTGGATTTCCCAGACCGTTGTAGCAATTTCCAATGGCATTCAAACATCTACAAGTGCTTGTGTGATTTTTCAATTGGTCTTCCATTATTTCCAGGGAACGCCTCAAACTTTTAAGTGCTTTTGGCCAATTTCCTGCTCTGTTGAAGACTTCGCCTTCAACAAATAAACAAGAGCTTTTCGCGAGCTTGAAAAGCTCGGTCTTTTTGCTATCTCTCTGCACCCTCTTCAGCAACTTCCTCGACTCTTGAACAACTTCCGCAGCCCTATGCCATCCTTCAAGTGTGAGTACCTGCAAAGCTTCCCAGCATTGCAATTCCGCTCGAAATATACTGCCTATGGAGAAAATTGAGGAGCAGAACAATCAAAACACTTTTATCTGAACCAAGAAACCAAATAGGGGTACTCTTGTCTGGACCTTACTTGAACACTAAGGAGAACATACGAAGTATGTACCGTTGTTCCAACATCTTCAGTTCTCTTAAGAGGGGCAGATCATGTATACAAGATTTGGTGTTACTTGAAATTTAACGGAAGGGTTTGTATTAGTAAGAATCCACTAGGAGTGGCGTAGTATTGCCAAACCCTAAAGCTCTCGTACATCAGTTAACACTGCCAAACATTGCCCGGCTTGGGACGGTTAGGAAGAAGTTCGACTCTCTCTCCCTCTATCAAAAACAGACACCTAGGGTTGGCCCTTGCCTTTCTTTACCCCTTTTAGCTGACAATCTATGATATAAAACGAACACATTACGCGGGTTGGAAAGGTGTCTCGCGTCTTGGAGAGAGTTGACTGTAAGACTCTAAACTCCGGGTCGACATGGCCAAGTTTTATGGTGTGCACTATATTCGGGAAAACTAGCTCACCATTGCTCACACTTGGGAAAATCAATTCATATGTCTGCTGTTATATTTCACGAGCTTGTTCATCTGTTGAGCCGGTGGTTTTGGTAATAGTTTGTTCTTAAATTGGAAACTGCTCGCGATAGCATACTGAACAAAGAAAAATAGTATCTCCTTACCTTCCTTTCCATCTTCCGCTATCTTTTCAGCCCAGGTGTGAAAAATCTTTCTTCTTCGCCTCTCATCACTTATCATGGCTTCAAATAAATAACAAACCAAGACGCTTTCTCGGTGTTTTTGGGAAATTAGAAGGTAGTTGGACTTCATAGAAATGTCTAGAGCAAGTTCAAAGTTGGGTTTTTGGAAATCAAAGCTGTCAAAAGCTTTTACGTAGTCTTTGTCCAAAAGGGCTGCAATTGTTAGCAACTGAGCAACGAAATGCTTGCAAAAGTTGTCGTTTGCTTTTTGGTAAGCTTCCTCGAAAGCCTTGCTATTGCCAATGCTTTTAAGAAACTTTCGCATCAAGGGATGTATGTCATACAGCAGTTCTTTTGACTCTGAAACAAGGAAGACCACTTGACTGTTACGCATTCCTTCCATTCTTATTGCAGCTTCCGAAACGTTTACTCCAAGTACCTCAGCTGCTGCTTCCAATGAAAATGGGCGGCAGAAGAGTGACACCGAAACGGCAGACTCTTTAAGTGTTTTACTTGGAAGGAAAAAGAACATTTTCCTCAAACATGACAACTGTTTCTTATCGATACCTTCGTCGTTAACATCAAACATGTCCTCCTTTTCAGTTTGTTCTTCCCCAGTGTCTTGGGACTGTTCCACCGCTAACTCCTGCTCAATGGTTCCAAGGAGTCTTTCTGCATCAGTTTCCTGCCTTAAAATTGATGCCATGCCATTGAGCAATAGTGGCTTCCCTCTGCACATCTCAACTAATCGCTCTCTCTGGCCCCCTTGAATAGCAGGTGTCCCTTGCCTTTGAAGGAGCTCCCACGAAGAGACCCTTTCCAAACCTCTCACTTCGTAATTTTCCACACCGTGACGAAATGCACTTCTAGATGTCAACAGAATCTTCAATGACGATTTCTCTCCCCCAGTTTTGTCACTGGTAAGTCGTTGGAGAAATGACACAAAATTAGTATTCCGTCTAACGGCAGCCTCATCTTTTCCACCTGAAAATTGATCAACGTTATCGAAAAGCAGCAAAATGTTCCCTTGTGCCCGTTGCCTCAGCTGCATCATTTTCAAAATAACAGGATTTGCTTCATAGCTCACTGTTGTCTCCTCCGATTCGGTTGAAAGCACTTGTAAAAGGTGGAAGTGAACGTCTTCCATTTCGTCTATTTCTCTCAAGTCCACGTTCAATTTATTCGTTCGCGTTCCTTGCCACTTATATAGCACTTCATTTGCAAGTCTTGTCTTCCCGACACCACTGGCTCCGTAGAGATTTACGACACTTGATCCACCAGTTGTTAACTTCGACATAACGTTTTTTAAGTCGCTGTGTCTTCCCGTTAATTCCCTTGATGTCGTTGCCTTTGACTCTTTAACCTCTTGCAAGCGGATTGCCTTAAAAGCTTCAATCTTTTCCTCGATTTCCGCCTTCTTAGATGTTTGTGGGGTGACTACAAATTTCTCCAACAAAGTCAAATTGTCCTCCGACACAAGACCCTGATTTGCAAAAAGACGCAGGCACGAATATAAATCCTGATCTCCTTTATCCGCGAATTTTCCAATCTCAAAATTCGTTTTGATAGACGATACAGCATATTCAAGCTCTTCTGGGCTCAGATGATCGACGACATCTTTTAAAAATTTATCAAATCGAGGAGAAATCTCTCCCGTCCTCAACGGTTCTTCAAGCGACGCCATCGTGTGCTCAACGAACCGAAGTCGCGACATGCATAAAGTGAGATGAATAAATTTATCCTCGTGGCCAGATGTCAGGCGGAAGTCATGATGTCTGATAATTATAAGCAGACAACAACTGATATTATTGAATTCTTTTGCATGATCGACATTCATATTTATGACTTATGTCACGCAGTCAGACTATGAATGTCAATCATGCAAAAGAATACGAAATTTTATTTTGTTACAAACGTTATGTGTAATAGCTAAAAATGCAACAATATAAAATAGCAAGTTGGTTATTTAAAATACTCTCGCACAAACTGTGCTTACGACAGGTACACTGAACGTCACGGTAATGCATCTCATAACCAGCATAATTGCGAGTTGTGTGGCACTTAATCGATGGTGTCGTGATGTGCGGTTTAACAATAGAAGGAACTATATGTTTTTACAAGTGATCGTCCCTTTTATGATCATAATTACAAAAAATTTCATTTCCATTCTATTTACCTTGTTTTATCTAATCTCAAGTAAGAGACTAATAAATTGTAAATACTACCTGTCTACATCTTCATATCAGTTGCCCGGCTTACGCGTATGAGTGGGGGAGGGCAGGGAAGTAGGAGACCAGGCCCCGGTTGTTCATACGTTGCATATTGCTATCCACCGGATAACTAAATTACTATTCAGCGGATAAGTGTCAGGAAAACCAGTTACGCTCTCCGCTGGATAGTAATTTATCCGGGGCCCAGGAGAACAGGGGAGGGAGGGGTACAGGAGAGGGAGAGGAAAGAACGGGAGATGGGAGTTCTAAAAGGGTGGGAAGTGGGAGATACGGGGGGAAGTTACGTAACAAGGCTTAAAATGTAGCAATCGAAAAAGGGAGAAAGCCAAGAAAAAGGGGGGTGGGAGCAGGGACTGCAAAGTAAGAGAAGCGGGAGGTTTCGACCTCAGCCTTTCAGTGTTTCAAAGTTTGTAATTTGTAATTTGTAGTTTGTAATTTTGTAACTCGTCAATTATGCACATATATTTGGATGTTTTTTAAGAAGCTGTGATTTTGTCCCCTATGAGAAGTAATTTCTTTACGACTGTTTTATACCTAGTAATTGACGGGAGTATAAAAAGAAAATGGACCATAAACCGACCTGACATAGCTCCCTTAACTTACCCTCAATATTAGTCTGTTCCAGGCTCCGAGATAGTCGGGTCCGCTGAATTGAGAAAGCGCAAACACGAAAATAAAACCGGGAGGAATCTGGAGCAGGCTATGTTAATATTAGAAGACGAATTATTCGTTGAATTGTCTACAACCAGCTCTATGATTGACGCTTTCTGTTTGCCGGGTGCTGTCGTGGTACCTCTTGCACATAGTCCCACCGGGTCATCAGCGGAACAGAAGAAGTCAGAAAATAGCATTTCTGTTTGCAAACCTTTGTTGCTTTCATTAACATCAACGATCGTATTCAGTATAATTAATAAAATGTTACTTAACTGTTGACTTTTCATTTCTCAATTAACTACTAATATTTTGGCCAATTATCAGTTAACTACTCGGTTTTTGGCACCCTCTTGTTACCCTGAAAACTTTGTAAAGCTCTTACACACTCCCCCTCCGTAATGCTGCCCTCACACGAAAGCTTTTGTTCATCTATGAGGCGAAGGATATTTAAACTATTCAAAAAAATTTCTGTTGCTTGCTCGTTACCCAAATTCTTACTCTTGTATAATTCTTGATGGAAACGTTTTTCCTCAGTTGAACGGATCGGTAGTGATCGAACCATTAATCAGTTCAATTTTCGCACTTTTTGTTGGTGTCTTTTCTCCAGATTGAGAAAATATTTCGTACTCTTTTAATTCACCGTGTCCACACCATCGCACCCATGCACGAATGATGATACCTTGAAGGTTTTCTTTATAAAAATGTTCCAGTTTTTCTTTCGCCGTTTTAAAATCGCTTGCATTTTTATTGGTAGGGTCACATTCAAACGTTTTCTTTGCATTGTTAAATTTATCTTGCAGTACGTTGTTCTCCTTACCTTTTTTTTCTTTTGCTTTACGTTTTGAAAACTGTACTGCATGTGCTCTAAAATTATACTTAATCCAATCCCAAATACATCTGTGACCGGACAGGTCACACCTGCCCTCTGCCGGACAGACAGGCATTTTAGCTGTAAACCTCGGCTCCCTTTGGTTGTTATTATCATCTAGAAGAGAACAGTTCATTTTCCAGTAACCCGGACCTTTAATGTTGTTTTGACTAATATGGGTTTTAATGGCTGGAATGGTTTCAATAACTGATTTCCTCGGTAACATTGTACCACCTATATATATTCAGGGGCACCCAACGAGAATATAGTTCAAAACCACTTAAACATAGCATTGTTAAACGTGCTTTAGTATTTAAACGGTGGATATGGGTATATTTTTATCCCCTATAAATTTTTCATCTGTTCAGATTTCCTAGCTGAAAGTCTAGTGATGCGAAAATTATAGGGATCAAAACTTACCTGTTCGAAAATTTCAGCCAGAAAAAAGGCTCCCGAAAATTCTAGGTGATCTTTTTAGGGTAAAAATCCGTTGAAAATGAGCAATTTTACCATTTTTTAGATGTTCGAAAATCCTAGGAGAGGCAGGCAAGCAAGAAATTTTACAACAAATGTTCCGAAAATTCTAGATCTCAAATCGTCTTCCGAAAGATATTTTTCCGAAAATTGTCGTTGGGTGCCCCTGTATATCGTTCTCGGATTATTAAGAAAGTTTGTAATGTCTTTATATCGGTGCATAGATATTAATCAGAAAATACAATCAAACCCTTTTTTGAAAAGTATGGCAACTCCGCACGAAATTGAACTTCCGTGTGATATAATCATATCACCTCCCCATTCATTTTTCCATTGTGTTTCAGAGCCTTTCTTTGAATGAGTTTCCTGCAAAGAAGGTTAGGTCGGCCTTTTGCTTTCGACACCACGTAAAAATCGTTCGCCTGTTATACGAAACTTTTTTATGCCCCTTACACTCAGTGAGATCAATTTACAAGTGTCCAATACCACCTCGATGTAATGAGCGAAAAAAGGCGGGATTGAAGAAGCTAATCAGAAGAAGGAATGAAGTAAAAAGAGAAGAATGACACCTGTACACTATAAAAAGAGGTGTGAACCTTGGGGCTGAATGTCTAAAGGAGAAGACAAAGGACCTGCAAATTACAATATCCATATCAAAAGAACCGCAAATCATATATAAGTTGATTAACATACTATACAAAATGCCGAAAGATCCATAAACAAAAACAACAACGAAAAAAAGAAATTACGAATACCTAACACCCAAACCAGCTTAACACTGAAACAAAAAAAGACAGGTAGGAGGGAAGAAAAAAAAAAACGAAAAACCCTTACCCATGCTCCAAAAGTGAAAAACAATCGAGCCTTTCCAGAAGAAAAAAACTGCCTTTCGTAAACTTTCAATCTCACTACGTAGCTCGTGTTTACTAAAATACGCACGTTTACCTTCTTTCCTGGTTTTTTTCAATTTATCCATTTGTACTTTCCATAGTTCGTGTAACTCCTTTTGAATATCTTCAAACATCTCAAAGTTTGTGTCTTTCAGCTTCCAACCACACTTGAACACTTGTTCCCTGTCCGAATACCTAAAAAAAGCTGGCTATAATTATACGGCTACCATTTCCACTAGCACTCCTTGGTTTTCCCATTCTATGTACACGTTGGAACTCGATGCCTATCGCGTCCTCTATGCCAAGAGCGATAGAGTGACAACAAATTCCTGTTTCCCAGCGGTTTAAATTGATCTCCATAAATCCTCTTCAAATATTGCACGACATCTTCTGATTCGGCTGGAGAAAACTTCAAAGATATGTCCCTTAACAATAGGACAATTGCACGATGACGATATTTGACTACAACTACCATAATTCATTTAGGTTTTGCTTTGTTATTTAAATTTGTCGATCCCACTGAGGATTAAAGAACAATAGCCTTAATTTGCACAAGAAAACAACAAACTCAAGGATTCTGGTAGTTGTAGTAAAATGACGTAATACTGCAATTGTCCTATTGATTTATGTCAGCTAAGCTTTCCACCCATTCTCGTCCCAGAGCCACTCGGCTTAATTTGTATCAAAAGACCACGTAACTAAGAAACGAAAGGCTCTGGGGACGAGAATGGCTTTCCACCACACTGGACGCCATCTATGAATACGCCGCTGACCAATGAAGCTTCAGAAAACCCAGAAGTTAACCCGGAAGTAGAGTGTAAGGCCGTATTATCAGGGAAGGGGGGGGGGGGGGTATATCTTACAAGTATAGTTATGAGATACTTTTTTACAAGTGAAAGACACAGCATTTTACATATACGTCTAGTTTGTTAATAGAATATTGTTACTCTTTGTCAAGATTTGCCTGTGAATGACCATATAAATGACGTGAATTTATGAAGGAACATACGCACTGGGATTTCAAAATGTAGCCGTCAGCAGCATTAACAGGGGTTTCTAACAAGGCTATGATTACACTAGAGGAGATTATTCTGGGTTCGTGACGAATCCGACACATTTTGGCACCGCATTTTTTTTGCTTCTTTACACGCAGATGCGTAAATCCGAAATAAAGACGTCCATAGGTTATGGCTCAGTCAACTCTAAGCGTGCCCATCCCCCCTGGCCATTTGTCATTTCGTTTTGGAAAAGCTGGAAGTGCTCCACGGTGGGGCCGGTTTGACCCCTCAGTGGTGTTCTATTCTCTTATGATCGATTATTTCAGTTAACAGACAAATAGCCAGAGAAAACAGCCAACATTTGGCGACGCTACTACTTGTTTCCCCGCCAAATGACGTCCGAGAAACGACCGCAGATATTCCATACTGGTGACGTGTCACTACCCAGATCTGGGTAGTGCGTCTGATTGGTTGTGCCGCATGAGAAATTTGATTCAATCAATCAGAAGCACTACCCAGTTCTGGGTAGTGACGCGTCATCGGTATGGAATTTCTGCGCTCGTTTCTCAGACTTCAGTGAAAGGATACACTTAGTAAGATAAGAGGAGTCACAGTTCTATTATTTCCTTCCTTTTTGTTTATCTTTGAAGTAATTTTACTTAAAAAGTATTATTTTCCAAAACAGATGGCGAGACACTGATCAGCTTAATATTACATAGGTTCACTAAGTTATCAACTAAGAATTTGATTACAGGACTAACAATATTAGAGAGAGACCTTGGAAGAGGCGCCTTCAATTCAATTGAGTTATTTTCTCACAATATTTTAGCTAGTGCCAAGTTACAGTCTTTTTAGATTGTTGTTTACAGTTATAAACGTCTCTATTGAATTAATATTAAAGTTCGAGTATGATGGCCAAGTGAACCATTCGGTTTTCTAGTTGGCCATCATAAAACCAATGACGGTTTGTTTAAAATACATACAGGCGAGAAACCAGATAGGGCAAAACTAAATAAATTGTGCACATTAGAGCGGTTTTCACTTGACTGTCGAAAGGGATTGGTTTTGGTTTTGGTTTTGGTTTTACTACGCCCTTTGGTTGGCTAGTGTATTTACTTTGGTTTTGGTTTTACGACAGTCAAGTGAAAACCGCTCTATATCATATATTCAAATGCTATTTTGCGCCTTATAAATAATAAATTATTATTAATAATAATTATTGTAAATTAATAAATAAATAAATAACAGAAAAGAACAATTAATTACATTTACAGGAAATACGAAAAATTTTAAAACGTAATATACTAGACAAGTTTTAAACGAAGTGGGTTTAGGCGATGTAGGTGATGTTTGGTTTCGACAAGTATTACTCGGACAGTAAACAATGTTTGATTTTTGTGGAAAAAAAGCGTAGTTATTCAATTCCTTAGGGTGTTGTGGAATGCTTTTCCAAGATCGATTGCCTTAAATGAAGTCATCTGCTTACCAGTATTCTTTCTTAAACGAGGCCTTAAAAACAACAAGATTTAACCACTGTCATGGCCATGTCAACCACGATAAGGAAAGGCTGAAGACTCGGACTTATGTTTCAAAAGGAAAAAAGGACGAACAACAAAGACGTAAAAGGTAAATTGTCAGTTGTTCAGCCGTTCAGGTACAACCGTTTCAAACGGCTCGGTCACCCGTTCGATAGCTCTGTTTCACCCGTTTAGCGGCAATCCGTTAATGTTGGTTTTAGTGTGAATGTTCGTATCTACCGTCAAGTAACAACCTTGAGTGTCTACTCAAAGTTTATTCGAGGATTTGTCGCATTCTATCTACAAGATTTTCACACTGTCTCTCCCACTTGTACTTTTTGTCGTACAACTTTCGAAGAGAAAGAGCTTTTTCTAACCGGAGTTTCCTTGGTGTCTCTCTCACATGTCTGATGGCTTCAGCCCACTTTTCAGGATCATCGGAACAAACCACACACGAAGATTCGAATTGCACTTTACCGAATCCCGAATTGTTACTAACCAAAATAGGAAGGCCAGCGGACAGTGCTTCGAGAGCGGTGAGGCCAAAGCCTTCCGTTCGTGAGGGCATAATGGCGAGATCCGCCTTGCAGAAGAGTTTTTTTACTTCTTCACGACTCTCAATAAAGCTTCGCACAATAAGCTGTGCGCGAGAAATTTTACACTTAAGTAACTCTTTTTTAACTTCTTCTTCTTTACCCTTTGGTGCCCCGACAAACAAAAGAAGGAAGCTTTCGTCTTTTAAGCTTGCTACAGCTTTAGCAGCTACATCATATCCTTTTAGCTCAAAATCTTCCGAGTCACCCCGACCAAACACTAAGATGCGAAACCTTCCTCCCTCCTCACTGGCTTGCTCCATCTTGGCGAACTCTGGAAAGATTCCAGGTGTGATGTCTATCACGCATTTATCTTTTTTATACCGTAGCTTGGCTGAGATATCTTCCTTCAACTTTGGTCCTATGGCCACGACGATATCAGCTTCCTCACACAGGTCTACTTCAGTGCGGCGCTTTTCTCCACCTTTCTGTATTGCTGTTTCGCCTTCCTTAAACATTGCAAGCTCTTCACTGGCAGTGTGTACTACATGAACTCGTTTGCACCTGCGCTGTTTTGCTATGACATGGGCTGGTGCTCCGAGCTTCTGACCATGGCCTACAACAACATCAATATCATGATCTTCTTTTGGAAAGCTCAATCCCCCGATAGAATCAAACCCAGGCATTGGCTCGGGTGTGGCAAGGCTCACTTGGCAGTCATTAGCTTCTTGCTTCTCTCTTTCACTGTAATGTGGCAGTAGAATAGTTACCTCTACCCCAGGCTGACGTGCAAGATTTTTTGCTAACTCTCTGTTCAGCGTAGACAATCCGCCTTTCGATGATCCCCATTCACCTACGACTAGTGTTACCCTTAAAGGGCCTTCCGCGAAAGAGGCTGACCGTCCATCAGTAGCGCTTTTCTAAAGACGGAGAGAGAGAATTAAAAGAAGTCGACTGCCACTTGCTAATAATGGCAATTAGTATTCACCAAATCAATGGATAGGAATTTTCGAGCGTTCTGATTGGCTCCCGTAACTCGGAATATCCTTGGATATTCACTGTTTTGGGACGGGGTTCAAAATGGCTTCTCGTTTCGCGACAGTTTCGAAAGATAAAATTTTAGCGGTAAATGAAGCGGCTGTACCAACAAATACCAAGAAAGAGACAAAATTTGGCTTTTCAGTGTTTTCAGGTAGGTAGAAAAAAATTTTTCTTACTGACTTTGCAACAAATCATAAAAAATGATCACCGAAACCCTGTCAATTGAAACGTAAACAAACTTTACTAAATAACGTCTTTAATTTACGAAAAGTTCCTTTTTGATTTTTATTCAACTGATTTGGTAAATACTAAAACAACTATCCCCCTCAGGGTCGGTTCATAGCGCTACATATATTCCTCGACGCTTTGCGTCTCGGTATCGATCACGACTACTCACCCACCTCCCCTTCGGGGGATAGTTGTATAACAGTCGTTATATTTAATCAAAATAATATACCGTAACAACCGTATTTTAACGAGGCGAGACCTATCTCCACGAGATAAAAACTATTATCGAGAGTAACCCATACCAACTTTTCAGGCGGCCGTGCAAGTTTCCACAAGTCCTGAAAAGATATCACTTAGAAATCATGAGAATTCACTGGAACGTTACAGTTGCCGAGAACTCCCGGGAAACATTTTGCGTTAATCAGTGAACTCTGCTATTTTGGTGAAGGTAAAAAGGTGGAAAAAATACATATCAAATACATTTTATATAACAGTTATGTTCCTCTGACAGGAGACATGGTCCTGAAGTAACAAAGCCACCCTGAAGGAAGGTGTCTATCTTAAGTATTGTCTCAAAATAACAGACTTATGTTAAGAAACAATTCCTTAAAGGAGCTATATCACAATCTTCACAGTTAATATTATATTTTTGTAACACTGAAAAACTGGAATTAATCAAAAACCCAAACTGGCGGTTCAGTTTTATGCATAATTATTTATTTACTCATTTTTTTATTAATCAATAGTGCTTTATTGTATCACATCTCCTTTTAAGTGAAAACAAAAATACAAAAAAAAGGGGGGTAGAGAAAAGAGGGTTCAGTTTTATTTAAGATTACTAACTACTGGTCAGATGGAAATGGGATCGGAAATTATCTCCAACAGAGAAAAATGATTGAGCCACCTTTGAAGTATTGTGAAAAAATTAACAAACAATGATCACGAAACTTCCTTAACAATCATTGTGCTAAGAGGTCCTTTTACAAGGAAATGTGGGAGTGAGGATGTTAAGTCTAATTTTAGCTCAGTTTTAGCCCAAAATTAAAATTGTGGAACTCAGCATGACGTTGCACCATTAACTCAGGACGCCTTTGTAAATCAGGCCCCAGTTGTTCAAAAGGTGGATGACACTGCACGCGCTAAATCACTATCCACTGGAAGCGCAATTGGTTTCCCTAATACTTATTCGTTGGATAGTGATTTATCCGGTGGATAGCGCTATCCAACGTTTGAACAACTGGTTGCAGGTGTTTTATGTCTAATAATACCCTTGAGTGACTTACCGTACGATCCGTACCCTGAGCGGGCGTTTTCAAGTGCAATCTACACAATGGAGTCTTTCTGCGTTTTAAGGAGTCGTAAAATTTCACTCGTGCTACGTTTTCCCCAGGACAAAAATCAACCTCCAACTCCGCATCGTCCGGATCGCGTTCTAAAAACCTGTATGAAAATAAAAATAAACTACCATCATCCCTTGGGGTAAAACAATAAAAATGGTTAAGTCCTCTAAGCTGACAAAAATAAAGTACAGTACAGGAGAAGCCAGACAGATAATATTCTTTCCAAATTAGGGCCGGTTTACATGGATCTCTAATTTAGGGCCCGTTTACCTACCCAGGTAGGTGAGTTAACCCGCTTAGGTGGGGTATTACCCGCCTCTCCACAAAATCTCTCATGTTAATTTGATCACGTTTACATGGTAAGCGGGGTGTCTGCCAGACCGGGTAAACCCCTCAGCTGGGGTAAAATTTTCCCACGTAAACGTTTCAAGTTAGGGTAACCGATTCGTGTTACATCAATTTCACGGCAAAAGTCTTTGGTGGAGGCTTTATAGCCTGTTCACAGACCCTCTATTTTCTCTTCGAAGTCTGTCAAGCGCACGTGATAAATTTAAAAACCGCGGGGGATTTAGTGACCGCCAGCGCAAGGGGGTAGGGGTGGGGGAGGAAGAAAATAGACCTTCTTTATTTTTCTTTCTTGCGTTCCTCGCTCGCCAATTTTTCGGAAAACGAAAAAGAAAAACAAAACAACGTCTCCGTACAGGCTAGAGGCTTTACACCATTAGAAGTGAAAGCCACATTACGGAAAAGTTACAGAAAAAGCAGTGAGAGTGAAGAAGAAGAGCGTTAACCGCCAAAAAATGTCGTTTACCCGCCATTTTTGTGTTTACATGCTTAGCGACCATTCGATAATCTCGAGAAAGTGCACCCTGGGATGGCAGAGTTGTAAGATTGCATGTAAACGCGGGTTATTTTTCATTCCCACCTGAACGAGTTACCTCATCAACCTGGGGTCCCCCTCCTTCATGTTAACAGGCTCTGAGTTAGAGGGAATGTATCTGTCTGCCTTCCCTTGTATTATACAACGCTAGGTGAAACAAATGTAGATGGGTCGTATAGGCACAATAGAAATAGGCTAAATAGCAGCTTGCTTTTGTTTTTGCTATTATAAAATTTTGTTGGACAAACGTGTATTATGGGAGATGTGCAAATGGCGAATTAAAAATAAAATTGAACCACAACCATATATGAAGACTTACCTAAGATATATTCCCTCCATGTCTTCTTCTTCATGTAGGCGTATTCCTCCTGATACTAACACGAATGCCTTGTCGTAGCCAGGTGTCATATCTTTCTTTGAATTGCTATAAATAGGCCGCCTAACGCCTTCTTTTTTGAGCTTTTTTATCTGCTCTCCTTGAAGGTGAGCAGGGCAACACATCAGACGCAAAATTGTAGAAAGATCGGGACGAAAGTAAGCAAAAAAGACTGCCAGTCTGGGCTGAACCGAAGTGCTGCTGTTAAGTTTTTTTATGACTCTCTGTCCATGAAATCTAGATATTTTGTTTCGCCTTTTAACAAAATGCGAATACCTAGAAGAAGGACAAAGTAAAAAAATTAAATTAAAAAAAGCAACAACAACAATATTGAACTGACTGAATTGCTAAGACACTTGAAATGAATGAAAAAATGAGTATATTTCATTTATGCACACAATCGACGCCCGTTGTATTAGGACAACTAGAGATACTGCAAGTACATTTAACCCTGGAACGTACAGAGGGGAGGGAACGTTAAATGTTTCCCCGAAAGACTTTTGGATTTTTTCGAAACGACGTTGCGTCACAACCTCTTCTCTTTAGCAGCTTTTCGTTCTTTCTTTAGACGCATTTTGGAAAAATTTGGTTTGCGGAGATTACCAGATATGGCGTCAAGATAACGTGGTAATTTCAGTTTATAGACATAGTGAATAAACCAAATTTTCGTGTTTCAATCACCCGGTCACCAATGTAGTGCCATGATTCTTTTCAGAGCCTCGCAAATTCAACGACACAACCATCCATCTGTTAAACGAACATTTTCTGCCTTACCTAGAGAACCGTTCGACCTCGAAGCTAACAAACTTCCCATCAACACTTGGAGGGTTCACAAGATCATCAGTGATATCAATCCATGTTTTTTGATTATCATCGGAGTTCAGGAACAACACTTTGACGTCACATGTTGAGCCACAAATTGGGCGTAGATTCAAGTCCTGTTGCTCTCGAAGGGAAATTGGCAGTCGAATTGTGGCAGGTTTCAAGAACTGAACACCTTCAGAGCAATTGATTCGCAGAACAGGCCCAAGAAATACACCTTCCTCTTCGAACTCTTCATTTAAAACTTCTTGCACCTGTTCCATCATGAAAATGAAAATCACCAGTTATGAAGCCAGAGAATATATAATGGGACATCATTCTCCCTTCCTGTTGTTAATTTTATAAAAGAATATATATACTATTTTATAAGCCCACAAATTTACGATCGGTTTACCTAAATTGCACAAAAAACACAATTAAGATGCAAAAGTTCTTACCAACTGTGCAGGATTCAACTTGCTAGTTAGCTCATCGAGACGTAGACTGTACGAAAATTTAAAACGCTGGGCTGAATACCTTTATCGTTTTTTTAACGACACCCAGAAATCATTTCTGGCGATTGTGTGTGGTGTTTCTTAAATAACCTAATATCAGTGACTGGGAGGTCGCAGTTTTCAGCATATTTGTCTTGGTAACCGAGACCCTGACGATTACCAAGCTGGTCCGCTCCCTCAGTTTACGAAGGAAATACGGCTTAGAGTCTCAGAGTCTCGGCTCAGAGTCTTAAAAGGGTCTCACCACAAACCAAATCTACCGCCAGCATGAGAGTGAGAAAAAGAGACGGTACGCCAGCAGAGTGCTAGAAGTCGAACAAGGCTCCTTTACCCAACTGGTATTTACTACCACCGGAGGAATAGAAGATGAATGCAACAGGTATCACTGACAATGGACTAGCTGAACTCTTATCAACCAAGAAAGGAGACGATTATAGCACTACAATGTCACGTCATGGATGCGCGCCAAAGCCTCATTCGCCCTCCTGAGGTCTGCGCTGTTGAGCATGAGAGGCTCACGTGGTGCCCGAAAAGTTCCGCTAAAAATTACCGGTAACGACTTTGAATTAGAACTTATAATATTTTTTCACATTTAGGATTAGTAGGGGCATTGAAACCGATGAGGAACCATCGAGACTTTAGTATTAATACTTTTAATATTTATCACATTTAAGATTTTTCTAGTATTTTTTCTTCTCCTATGTTAGTAACTTCTCGTACGTTGATTAAGAATACGTCCAAGAAACATTCGGGGTTATTTTAAGAAAACATTTATATAAAAAGAAATTATTCATATTTTTGTCTTATTCTCTTCACTGAATTTCCATGTTTTTTCTCCATTTTATATAGCTTTCCTCTCATCGACTTTGTAACAATAGATATGTGTTTTTATCTAGTAATCAATAAAGAATTTACATAATAATAATAATAATAATAATAATAATAATAATAATAATAAATGAAAACATTATTGATCAAATACTAGTTCACTTCCGTGAATTTCTTGTTAATTTTCTCCTTCTGTAAATCAATTACAATCCTGCAACTGATCCACAGATGCTCGTTAAACAGAAATCGATTTGTTGTTTCTCTGAACAAATTAGCCAATTGAGGAAAAAAAACAACAACAACAACAACGTGAGTGGTAAAGTGATCAGACCTACTTTCAATTCCAAAGGGAACTCTGCGTTAGAAGCAACAGCATTCTCAGGGATTGTAACTTTCACGCCTGGATAGTTAGGATGACTGAATGAGCCGCCTTTGGATGTGATGGTGTAAGTTGGAGAAGCCTTCAGACGACAAACCACTGCGTATGTTGAGCACTCAGCGATGTCAGCTTGAGCAAAAGGAAAGAAAAGGTCTGGTATTTCCACCTGAGAAGGGAAATCGTCCTCGATATCTGTAACCGATAAAAGATAAAGTTTCATGAGCACCTACAATGTTTCCTCCCAATGGATAGTTAATAGAGATTATAGAAAACCAGGATCAAACAAACCAGCCTGAGATCAAAAGGGAAAGATCAAACTACTGCACCACCATAAAAATATGTACGCTTTTATATTCTAATTCGCTACTCCGCTCAAACGAATATAATGTAAATATATGTAATAAGCAACCACAAATGGGGTGTGTCAACACAAGCGGGGGTGTGTCAACAAGAGGCGTGTGCGATCTTCTTTATTTTGCCTTCATCAACAAATGGATGGGAATGATATAACAAACAGAATAAAAACTCGGAAATGTAAAAAAATACAGCAAGAAAACCACCCTACAAAACGATCTAAACTATGCTCGTGTAAAAATGATACCGTGAACGTGCAAAACCTTTCATATAGGAGCATGCAAAAACTACGTCTACGAGAAACTGATAACCCCTAGCCACTGGGTATTTAGTTTTGGGGGCATAGGAACGATCGTAAGACGCGAATGAATGTAAATGACAACAACTCAAATATATATAGCCTACCTCTAATGAAGCAATTGTAACAGCATACCACGTAGCGCCCCAAAGAAAAGGGTTACTTAACCCATGATAAATACATTGGTTCAGTGTTAAACGCCTTTGTTTTAACGTATGATAATGTATAACAACATACATGTACTGTTACTTGAATCATACAACTACTACTAGTCCTTAAGAGGAGTTAACTCAAGCCCTTACTGCTTCTTTTGACTCCAAAAAGGAGCTATTTTAATCCAAAGCAAGTATAAAATAACTCTTTTGGCAATAAGAGTTATTATAACTCAAGATTCGGGGTAAATAGGCAGTTAAGACAATTCCCGCAAGGGACTGTTCTACATCTGTTATCTTTGCTCTACAAATATAAAAAAGCTTGAAGTTAAACTTGCTTAAACTTGAACAACTGATAAATTTAAACCGCGAAATCTACACAGATTAGGAGCATAGTAGTTGCGTAGACTACACCCTGAGTTTTAAAAGGTTTTCATGCAAAAGATAAACTGATAATCCGCCACGCGTTGTTCTACTGTATAAAGAGACGTTTTTATACCTGCAAACGAACGTATGTCCTTGGTTCCACCCAGGTCTTCCCATTTATTCGTCTCCTTATCAGTTAGCTGTTTTATCACCAGCTCATAGCCCATTAGGTTGGTTGCACTGTGAGAAAGCGACAGCTTCACCTTGGTGTTAAATTTTAGACCTTGGCTATCCATGGGGGATAGTTCAATAACATTGCTTGTAATGGCCTCGTGCTCCTCCAAAGGGGGTGAGCAGCCACTGTTTTTCCATCTTTGGACCATTATTGGAGTGGGTTCAGACAAAGCATCAGGAGGGAACACCAGGTGAACACCAAGTTGCTTGATGGGCCATTTGGTATCTTCACTCTTTAATAGTCGTCTGCAATTACAAAATATCTCATCAGTTGTTGTTGTTGTTTTCTTTTTTAAAACAGTGCCTTTTATTAAATGCGGGCATGCTATTTTGCCACAATCAATTTTCATATAGTACTGAAAACAGTCTAGCTCTTGATTTTCTGTTCCTTTCGAGGGGGTTTTTGTCGCTCTACTATCCCCTGTTTTCAGGATTGTTTGTCTATTGCTTTTGTTTCTTAGTGTGCTTCCACCCAATGGTTTGGGGATTTGTAGCTACATCAGGATTGTGAGTACAAACCACACCAAGAGATATAATTAATGTATAAAATCAAGGCCTCTAAAAATCTCCTCTGTTTGATTTCAAACCTCTGTCACAGACCGAGTTCTCTCGTTCCATAATACTTCAACAATCATAAAATGTAAATATCTACAAAACTGACACCGTACCGTCACTTGGAGTCTTTGAAGGTACTTATTCCAACCGCAAACTCTCCCAGCACCATGAGAACATGGATGAGTCGTACCAATATAGCACAAAACTTACTCTTTCGAAATTAGCACTCTTGATCCTATATTCTTAGCGTTATTTTTCTATTCATTTCTTTAAGTTATTATATCTTTATTGTAGCCATGGGTCCCTAGTTCTCCCCACAACTACGGTATTTAATGTAAAATGTGTTACACCCTGTCCCCGCCTATAATAACACCATGCTAATTTGAAGGGGACAGGCATACTTTGCATTTGCTGCCGTTGTTTTGAATCAGCAAGAGACTCTCATTGAACAAACTTTTTTTCATTTTCATTTCACCATGTTCCTACCGACATATAAACATACAACCAGCTTTCTCCTCCACATGAGACAGCACTGCAATAACTCCTTGTTCACTTTTTTCATTACCTGAAGACAACTTCTCTTTCTGATCCTTCTTGATCCATCGTCTTCCCGGATTCTACGTCAAAGACTTGTTCAAGATCCTCCTCAGATTCGGTTTCACTACCAGACTGGGAGACCATTTGAACTTCTTGTGCTCCAGTCAACTCGGTCATTTGCTCGGGCGCCACTATACCTTTTTCTGGTTCCTCTGTAGTTACTCCTTCGTATTCTACTTCAGTGCCCTGCAAAGACTGAGCTTCCATTCCTTCCTCAGCTTTTACCTCATACACTACTTTCCCAGCATACGATTCGGACTGGGATTTGGATCGTCCGAATAAGAACTTCTGTGCAGCATAAAAACGGGGAGGCTTCAATTCTACGGATGTGGAGAGAACAGATCAAATATACGACTTAATTAAAGTGAAACATTAGCCTGTAATTCAGAGAAGGAGTGAAGAGAATTCCTCACAGTCTCCCCGCAGCGATTTTGGGACTCTTCGCACCTTCCCGACTAAGGTCGACCTGACAACAAGTTCAATATGCCTTTCGTGTTTGCTAAATAAAATGTGTAGGACTCGAAACTAAAACAAAACTTAGTGGGCAGAATTCGAACTGGTGTCACTTTCGCGGACCAAGAACTTAGGTGACGATCACACAAGTCCTTTTTAAGTCAAACCAATTTAACCCAGCGTTTTAAAATGGAAAAAGTGACAACGTAAAAATCCTGTGAAGTCACTCGGGAAAAAAATTTTTGCAGACCAAAGTGAGCTTGGAGAGAATCTTTTCTTCCATGGTCGTCTTACTTGATGTGGTGTCAACTGCGTGTTCACATCGTTTCCATGAGAGCCCTTCCGGTGCAATTTTGCACATTTGTGACTTCGATTTTACGAAAGGTATCAGCTAGAGTCGAGGCTACCTAGAAGCCCAACTCATAATAGCTCCTAAGCAAAAATCTTAAACGATACAATAATGAAATCAGAAGCCTCGAATTTTATAGATGTCCTTTGCTATGATTACACGGCACAGGGATCATGGCACCGACACGAACAATTTTTGCAACGCAGAGCTCAGAAAGTCAACGAGCCCGCGCATAAAAAAAACTGTTTCGATAGGCGATTGTGTCGTACTGCCTCAAAAGGTAGCATGTTAAGGCCTACATCAGATAAATATGGATCACCTTGAGATCAGCTTGAGCTATTCAGCTGTTTAAAAAATAATGAAAGCACGAGTAAATTCGAGATAAACTTAGGCATCACATTACTCTTATCATCTTTTTACGTAAGTTTTACGGCATCTTATGTGCAACGCGAAAAGGTCATCAGAATGTTTCATCATACTTTGGTGATCATTACACCGGTAAACTGATAACGAAACACCATATAACAACAAGGAGTAGTAACGATGGGATGATGGCGAGGATTACTCAAGATGGCGATGATGATGACGATAATCATAATCACGACACCGATGATAAAAATGATCATACATGTAATAATGTGGGGGTGATGATAATGCCGTCAATAATTAGTATAGGGTAATAGCATGATTTGTAGTGATATTTGGCAAAAATACCACCAGTGATATTTCGAAATTGTTATATGTAATTTCCCGAGCCGTTAGGCGAGTGAAATTTGAGACAATTTTGAAATATCGCGAGTGGTATTTATGCCAAATATCACGTGCAAATCATGCTATTATTTGTTTATACTACTACCCGCAATAGTTTTGTAATTTTCACATGTAGGTATTTCAAATTAAGCTGAAATACCACTGCTCTAAGCCAATCAAATTGCAGAAATTTCTCATGTAGTAGTATAAAAAGGGAAACAAAGGTCATTAAAAAAACAAGGACAATTGCTATTTGGAAAATTCAATGAAAATTATGAATAATGAAGAATGCACCACTGTAGGTTACCTTTAGATGTTTCCTGGGCGCTTGGTTGTTTTTTCTTTTTCGAAAACTTCTCTTTCCAAAACTAATGAGAAATTAATCAATTTATTAATTATTATTGAATAAAGCCAAAAATACATTTAAAAAAAACTGATTTTGTAAAGCTAATACAATTCATGGTACACCCCTAGTGCATTGTGGCCCACAAGGTTGAGAATCCAAACCAGTTGGAAATTCCAATTCTCGGGGCCTCCAAGTCCTAACCACTCGGCCATACTGCTTCCAATGCTTAAAGGAACAAGAGACTATTGCGGACGTAGGGAAGTGATACACATGAATTTGGCTGGAACACCTGACTGAGTTTTTTAGTATAATTTTCCCCCCGAGAAACAGTTTGCATATCTGCCCTTGCCCTTTGTCATTTGGCATATAAACACACTTGATTTTGCCAGAAGTATAAAAATAAATTGTTCCATTTACTTGGAATTTTGTCTTTAAAAATACCTGCATGAATTTTGGAGAATCCACTGGATGGCTGGCCTGTTTCCGCATGCCATCATAGAACCATTGCGCTTCTCTCTCGTACTTGTCTCTTTCAGGTTTGTCTTCCTTTTTATTAGCAAGAAGATCCCGAATTGTATCAATGATCTCCTTGTTGTACTCGGTAAAGTCGAACTTTTTGGACCGTTTCTGCTCTTCCCAAAAACGCTTACAAAACTGCAAAGCGTCCTGCGTAAATTCATTTCTTTTAGTCTTGCCTTTCCTTAGTTCTTTATACAAGTCAAAGACTCCATTAATGATGAGTTTCCACACCACACTATGGTTACCCGCATCCAATGATTTTTCCATTTTCCAAGCGTCTAAAAAATATGATAAGGCTTTTTCGAAAGCCTTTAAGTTTGCTTGAATGAGTCCTTGTTGGAAAATGCTTCGCACTGTATCCGGATGTTTTCCAAGGCATTGTTGCCTGATGTGGTATGCTTTCTCTGCCGGCTCGACAGCCTCTTGGTACTTGCCTTGCCGAATGTAAACACTAGCAAGATTTCTACGGAAAAGTGCTTCATCCTCGTTACCTGAGATTTTAAGTCGGTTCAAAAGATCCAACGCCTCAATGTACCACTTTGCTGCCTCCTCATACTTCCCTTTATCCTCGTAAACTGTGCCAATTTGATTCTTGTATACTGGCATGTCGTAATGATCTTCAGAACCAGACAATTCCTTCCGCATGCTCAGTGCAATGTTGTAGAGATCTAGGGCTTTCTCTGGCTCGTTGTTTCCGTAATAACAGTTGCCAAGAGCGTTGTAACACCTGGCAACATTGGTATCAAGTTTTAACAGATCCTCCATAATTTCCAAAGAAGACTGTAAGGATTCGATTGCGTTCTTGTAGTCTTTGTTCCGGTAATAAATTTCTCCCTCAATGTACAAGAAAAGCCCTTTAGTCAGTTTGAAAGGTTCTGTACATTGATCTTCAACTTGTTTGAATGACGAGGATGCCTGCTGCAACACTTCAAAACCTTTATCAGTACCATGAGCCTCTGAAACAAGCCTAGCTTCCCAACATCGTAACTGAGCGCGAAATAAGGAACCTGTGGGCAGAAAAAACAGTTAGAAACAAAATAATATAATATAAAATTGCAAGTTAACATCCTTGAATATCGACAGTTGATTCAGTGATAAAGTTCTAAAAGCCACAGTAACACTGATACAAACGCAACATGGATGACTGATGACTGATCATTTAATCCTCATAAAAGTCACAAAAATTCGAAAGCTTAGAGTCCATTATGTTACAGTTTAAGTATTAGTCATGGGATATCTTGTATACCACAGTAACTTACAATGAAAATACATCTGTCTTGAAGAAACAAGCCTTAATCAACTTGGGAAAGTATGATTATATACTTCTACCACTTTTTCTGCGGATGTATATATATTTATTATTTATATATTTATTTATTTATTTGTTGAAAAAGTAAAATCATCATTAAAAACGCATACATTGTATTTTACTGAGCACAAAAACAGTCTTTTGCACTGAAGTACTCACAGAGAACAGAGTGTGTTGATAATTCAGTCAGAAGCTTAAGGGGTAGTATCTATAACACTGTACTCTACATAGTGTACATGAAGGAACTACCCCCAAAATTCATTCATTCAGTGATTGGCACTCAGTCGTTAAGGAGTTTCAAAAAGAGCTTGATGGATCATCTACTCAAGTAACTTTTTTTTTCCTTTTGGGGGAGGATTTTCCAAAGCATTGTCTTATATACAATCAGCTGTACAATTCTTAAAGTTTTCTTGAATGTGTAATTCATTATATAAAACTATCAGATTTTATTAGATATCATAATTATACAACACAGCTGATTCAATAAAGGTTGCTTTGGGCATTGGTAAGCTGTAGCTTGGTGGTCTTTCAAGTAAATCATTGCATTGTTCAATATGCCCAAATGCCCAATGACCAATTACCAAAGCAACCTTTTTCAATTTAGCTGTTAACAGTTGTTCTTAGTTTAATGATTTTCTATTATTCTTAACTTATAGCATAAAATTATATAAATCTTGGGACTTGCCCTATTATGGGGATTTAGTTTCTCCCTGGTGACACCCTTTTGTCTTATTATTTTGACAATAAAGTTATTATAAAATATAAATAAAATCCAACATAAAAATACATGCAACTGTAACATACCGGACTTTCCATCATCTTTACACATATCTGCCCAGGAATGAAACAGCTTGAGTCTTTTCTTTGTAGACAGCATGGCAGTTAAAAGGGATGCAATCAATGCATTTTCTTGGTATCCACCCGGAACACTGAAGTACTCTGGTAGCAAGGAGATGTCAATTGCAAACTCATAATTTGGGCGATCACTTGCAAAGTCATTAAATGCTTTGACATAGTTAGACTCAATGAATCCAGCAATTTTTGTCATCTTTGACATAAAGTGCTCATGAAATCGCCTCTTTGCATCAGAGTAAGATTCACAGAACTCTGCCTCACATTTAATGCTTTCAGCATACTTTCGTAATAGTGGATGAATATCATACATCAACTGCTTGACATCAACTACATGTTGAATAATTTCACAGGCTACCAGTCCCTCAAGTTGTGCTATGGCTTCTGGTATACTGATGCCAAGAATTTTGGCCGCTGTGGAAGGAGAGAAAGGTCCATGGAACAATGACACTGATACAGCAGACACTCTCAAACTATCAGAGGGGAGAGTGTTGAACATTTCTCTGACAATTGACATCTGACTTTCGTCAATTCCTTGTCCTTCAAAATCAAAAGGTTCTTCTTCACTTTTCTCTGTTGGGTTTATCTTAAAAGAAGCTTGAACTTTCGTTTGACTGGTCATCACTGTTACACTAATCAAATCATTTGGCGATTTTCTTCTTTGTCTCAAAATTGCAGCTATTCCTTTCAATATCAACGGAACTCCTTTGCAGATGCCAAGAAGCTTCTCTCTTTGCCAAACATCAACATTTGCAATTTTTCGTGGAACAGATGTGGGAAGCAGAAGATTCTCTGAGAATGACTTTTCAAGAGGTTGCAAGTTATAATCAGTCACAGTCTCTGAATCTTTAAACTGACACCTCGAGGTCAAAAGGATGTTTAACGTTCCTGCCTTGCCTTGGAATACTGAAAGCTTTTTTAGAAATTGTATGAACTGTTTTCTTAAGTTCCTGTCCGCTTCTTCTTGTCCCTCTATGAGCTGCTCGACATTGTCAAGAAGAAAAAGAATAGACTGGCTTTTGCTTTCGTTTTCAATATGCTCGTGAATTTTTCCAACGACATAATTCATCTCTAAAAACCCAACAGGAACACTTAGGTTCAGAGTACCCATAATGTTAAAAAATACTGCTCTCATGTTTTAGCTTCTCTTAAATCAAAGACATAATTCTTTCCGGCCCATTTATCACAAATGTTCCTGGCAAGTGTTGTCTTCCCCACTCCAGCTGATCCATACAAATTAACAACGGCATTTTGTTTACTTTTAAGGATTTCTATGGTTTTCTTAACGTCACCACTTCTTCCACGCAATTCCATCTTTGTTTTGGTCTGTGGCGATCTAGAAGCCTTGAAGTTCTCAATCCTCTTGTAAATTTCATGTTTGTTGCTTGATTTGTTTGCGACAAACTCGTCGAGCAGTGTCAGGTTCGAACTCGAAACATAACCGAATTCATGCAAACGATCTAAACATGATGGCAAATCTTGATTTCCCAGCGATTTGAATGGCTGTCCGTAAACCTTCTTCAAAGATTGCACGACATCTTCTGATTCAGTTGAAGAAAACTTCAAGGATATGTCCCTAAAAAGTTGATTTAACTCTGATAAGTTTTCCACTACATAAGACGCCATCTTTGAACATGCCGCTGACTAAAGATTTAAAGAACAACCCGGAAGTAGAGCGGAAGTGTCCGTAATCTTGTAGCCAGATCTCCCACGGCTATAAGATAAGGTGAGTACGAGATTAAATTAATTAAAAGTATTGGTTGGTGCCTTATAATTTCCATGTCGTCAAACTGATTTCCGGGAAAAAAAAATAGGTCGAAATACAAATGGAACGCTTCAGTGATGTTTATACCTTGGTAGGATTTCTAAATTTAAATAAGAAAGAAAAAAAAAATAAAATTCTGATACAGTTTTTGTACAAGAGCAAAAATGCCATCATAAAAATGACATGATAGTTACTCCAGCAGGGGCGGGTAGGAGCTGCTCGTAAGGTCTCTCCTGATTGGTCGCAGGAAACAATGACATGTCATTCTTTCAATTGTTTCAGTATTGTTTGGGTTCAAGGTTAGGCACCATTGGTGACTTCTCTTCCGAGCAGCTGCTACAACTTAATGAGTCAAATAACTAAATAAGTCAAATAATGACTGCGAATTTTATATCCCTGGCTACGAGATAATTCGAAGAGACAGACTTAGCGATGGTGGTGGGGGAGTATGCTACTATGTTGAAACGTCAATCAATTTTTCTCTCTGCACTGATCTCAAGATTGATGATCTAGAAAATTTTTGGATTGAAACCCGCAGACCTCCTTTTAAACCGCTTATCGTTGTCACTTGATACAGGCCACCTAATTCTCCTGTTAGGATCTACTCGCATTTAGAAACACTTATTCGGGGAATTGATTTAACTAATTTTGAATTTTACCTATTGAGAGACATGCATGTAAACATGGCCCCCACCAAGTATGACAACGATGTTCGTCAAATAAGAAACATTGTGGACATATACGGCCTCCACTAACTTATTAAAGAACCTACTCGTATAACAGACAAATCATCTGCTCTAATCGACTTAATTGACACCAATTGCCCGGAGAGGGTTGTCTGTTCTGGAGTCGCTCATGTTAGCATAAGTGATCACAGCCTTGTCTATGTTGATCGTAAAATAACAATTGATTTTCCTAAGGGCCATAATTCATAAGCTCCCCTCCCCCCCCCCCCCAAAAAAAAACCCCTCTCTTTCCGATCCAGACTTTCACATAAGCGGAGGTGGCCAGTCTCTAAAAAATTTTTTTCGGCCCCTTGGGGCCTCAGTTTGAACTAAAAATAACGGGGGACCGGGGGCCTTCCCTGGATCCGCCTCTGTCCGGTCTGCCCACCACCTTTCAGTCTTTCTTCAACTTTTTACCCATTTTTTATTCTTGCATTGCTGCTTCTTTGAGAAATCTCAGCGCAATCATAGACAACTGATTTGTATCTTTTTCTTCAACTTGTATTTTGCTGTAAACGGACAACCGCCCCTCCCGCCCCCCACCAGGAAAAAAATATAAATAAATAATAAATAAATAAAACAGGTCTATACGAGACATTATCTGTGTAAAATATTCAAGCAAGAGATTGCTTTGAATAATTTAACGTATTTTTTTATCCTTTTTACGGACCATCTCGGCTATTTTTTTCTTCAATCTGCAATTATGATATGTAAAAAAACCTAAACTTCCCTTCAAATCAGAAGTGTTAAATTAACATCTGTTCACACTGATATGTACCTTCAATATAAAAAATCAATAAATAGATTACTTATGTCAAAAAGGTACAAGAGGTCTTGTTTCGATTAAAACCCATCTAGAAAACAAGCCCTCTTCACTTAATTCATAATTGAAGCAAATCTTTTTGGATTATTGATTAATCGTTAATTAATGTATGATTCTTTACACCGAATTAAAATACAGAACGACCGAAAGGTTGCCAAAATGCGTGTAGTGATAGTTTACAAATGGGATAATTTCCAATTGAAACTAAAACTGTCATCAGTGTTTCACCAGTGGACAGTCAGCGTTGGATTTGGTGGAAAGGCCAGAAGAAGCAGAGCTTCCTACTTTTTCTTGTCAAAGCTTGGAGTGCTCTTTGTTTTTGTTTGTTTGTCAGCTTCATTCTATGTTTACAGTACTGATCAAACTTTTAAAAAAGGATACCCAGGAAAAATCAGTACTACTTGCGAACGATGGCCGTCTTAAGTACCATCGATCAAAATGATCACCGTCGTTGTCGTTGTCATCATGATTATTCATTCTATTTGCCCAGGACCACTGGACCATGATTCATCTATATACGCGTCCTTTCTCCTCCTTCTATCTAGGCAAGCCAAACGGTTTTCAGTCTACAAGAACGTGCAATCACTTAAATACATAGTCTTCGAGTATACACTAATAATAACCAAAGATTACGGAGTGCGGGCGACAACGATCGAAGGTCCAAACGCAGTAAAAGGCTTGAACTCCAACGCTGTGCTTTTGCATAAGTTTAACTTGACAGATGGTTAAGGTGGCTGAACACAGTTTTGGCAGTTTGTAAGTGTATGTCATATGCCAAGTCATGGCAAGAGAAAGGTTGCAGCTCATAAGCTGAAACTTGGAGAGTGAAAAAAATACTGATGAAAGATTTTGATTGACAGGTAAAATTTGACGTTTTCGTAGTTTCCATGGCAACATGAACGATTGAATACAACCTTAAAATTTCAGTTTTGCTCAGTTTACATAAAATTCGCTCGTTAGATTTTCCTATAAACTTACACACAGCTTACTATAAGTAATCATTACCATTTGAAACTTCTTTGACCAAATTTTAACAGACGGGTTTGTAGATAATCAGTAATATAATTGTACTGTAATTATTAAATGTGTCACAAAATTCGTCTGTTCAACTTCCATTTTAAAATTCTCATTACTTAAAATACGATAAGGGTAAAAATTCTGCCAAATATCACAAAATTTTAAATGACTAAATTTTGAGAAATCGTCTTCTGTGAACCATTGCTTTTTCCCAACCATGTTTGTTCGTCTAATCAGGGGGGGGTGATGAACTCGCCAATCGCTCCTATAGGGATCGCGCGGCGGATGATCTTGGCCATCGTGACGTCACGAGAAATTTATCCCGGGAACTTTAAATGGTTTCAGCGAGCGAAATTGTTTCGTGGTTTCAAGAGGTAAAAGTCGAGACGTTGCGATGAAACGACCGAAGGTATGTGTTTATCTATTAATGCTATATAGTAAAATTGCAATTTATCCTAGGAAAGAGCATTTCCATCGTAAAAAATCAAGAACTTCCCGAGATCGACCAGATGGTACAACTCATACCGGTGCGTCTTTAGAGGCGCATAACTAAAAAGCCCAGCAGAATTTAGTCTCGAGAAAAACAAATGACATTAATATGGTATAGGTCTATCAATTAGTGATAGAAGTGAGTCATCTAATAAGTTAGCAAAAATGATCAGTGGGATAAAAGTCGCAAACCTCAGGGATGTTTACAAAAATTGCGAAAGTGGCGTGGACAGGTCACGAAACATAGCGTCATGATGTTCATACTAGGCTATTAAATTGTGTAAACAATTTATTAAAACTAAACATATGTAAGAAGCAAGTGGTTTTTTTTTTTATAGAATATGGGCTATAATCTTCAAGGCTTTTGAAAGGATTTCCTGTTTGAGTCAACCGTATCAAAATGTTAATAAAGCGTACTGAATCTAATCGTCGCGCGATAACCAAGGATATTATTATAGCTTATTACATTGCAACTTTTCACTATAAATTACGATCATTTTGCCAAACATTCATTGCTCATGATGGAGATAAGTTCACATTACCTTTCTCTTTGCTTCTTCGCCCCACAAACAAAGGAGAACATGGTTTTTATCCAGTAAATAGTCAAACAGAATCTATCACTAGGGTAAAGTGCCGTAAGCTAAAGTTTTTGATCAACATCAACATTTTTAGGGTTTTATGCAGAGAATCCAAGAGAAGGAGCCGTAGAAAGGATGGGTATGTAGCTTTGCTTTAATCGCTTTACAGAGTTAATAGGAAAAAAACTAGAAAAAGCCAAGAAAACGGACACTAGTAAGCGTTTCAATGGTGTAATATTGAAAATATGTTTCCTCGGGCGTCCGCATCTAAAAATGAGGGGAAAAAATTTTCTAAGGATATAAAAAATTGCAGGATTTTCATGCGGTGAATATCATCACCCTTCTCACACTTTTACAATATAAAAAGAGACTTTTTTATGCTACATTTTTTCGGTTTTCCTTTTTGTGTAGTTCAGTAAAGACACCAAAGTTCAAGAATGACAATATAGTTCAATAACTACACGAGTTCATTCGTCTATGCTTTTTAACTTTCTTGGACTCCATGCTATTGTCAGTTACATCAAGTGACACTGTCCAGTTCCATTAATTCGGGGCCTGCTTGTACAGTTTTATCACCCAGCTTGTACAGTTTTATCACTCAGCTGATGTAGCTTTGTGGTAATTTCTTGGCAGGCGTAACTTAGTAAAGACAATCATTCCATGACTATAGGTGTTCCATTATAATAGCTCTAAAGCCTTTCTTTAAAATTTGTTGTTGTACTGCCTCTGCTAATATATTTCACATAGCCTTGCCATTGCTATGGTATGATTACAGTTAGGTTGACAGGTATTCATTTCGCTATTGGTTTAAGATTAGAAACCAGTCTTTGGATTATCTTGATAGGTTGCTTGAAGTTACAAAAATTTATAATTCAAGGGAGAAATATTTTTTGACCGTTGCTTGGGGGGAGGGGGTGGTGGTGTTTGTGGTTTAACTCACCTATATTAATGTGAAGTTTAGGGAGTAGGTGAGGAAAACCATTATAATATATGATTTAAGAGATGCTTAACAAATAATTAGGGAATTTAAGTGATAATATTGCCTTTATTGATTTATTTTGTTTTGACTTTTGTATATATAATAATCTCTTTTTATCTGACTGATTTTATAATTAGGTGCTTCATTGGCTGGGAATACTTTGTAGATGATGAGAAAAAACATGCAGTGTATGAGAGAGGAGGTGCTGCTTGCTGGATGTCTGTAAAGATCTAGTATAATAGATTCCACGAAGAGAGTAGTGCGGTGCGGGAAGTGGAGGATGTTAGATGGAGTGGATTCCATGGAGCAAGAAGAGACCATACAGGATACAAGAAATTAGAAGAACCAGTTTCCTTTTATTTTTTATATACTGAACAAAATATGTTATCTTTCTTGCATAACAGGTCTGACTAAGACTTGTTTACATTTAAAAACTTTGCACATTGACTGATTAAAAGAAACGGTTTGTTATCAATAAAATGTTCTTACACTGGTGTTTTTCTTTTACTTCTTCTTTAACTTTTTGGTCTCTTCAAGAATTTGGTTAGGCAAGTAGTCTAGCTGCCCTGCCATTAGTTGCAGTTGGGCAGCTACCCGCTTCGCCTCTGTTACTGTGTTTTTAATTTCTTTTGCTTTTTGTTTTAACCTTTCTTCTTTTCCTTTCAACTCTTTCTCTTCTCTTTCAATTTCCTTTCTCCTCAGCTCAATCTCAGTGGCTGCCAGTCAGCTCCTTACTTCCATTTCTTCTTCCAGGGATAACTGTAAAAATGAGTAACCCACCTATAATAATGTCTATTATTGTTAACTTATCTTACCCTATCCTCGGAGACCCAGGGGCAGATAGTGGGGGCAAGGGAAAGTCTAAACAGGCGGAAAAATATGGCACAAAGAAAAGTAAAGAACGGCGAGAAGAGCCCCTGGGGACAATGTCTTACCAGACCAGTTCCAAACGGTCGCTGCCGTTCTGAATTCTGATTGGTGCCAGAAAACTTTTGTGTTTTTCTGCCCAATCAGAAGGCAGAACGGCGGCGACCGTCTTGCCCTTCAGCGATTGGCTGGTGTCACCAGGGGACTTCTGTAAATTACATAAGTGAGTTACAGTACTTTCTCATTTCATTTTTGTTTGTATAAAGCTGGTTTCACTCATTTGATATCTTAAAATTTGAGGTACAATCTAGGTTTAATTAATTGCTCCGGACAAATAAAGATATTAATGCAAATGTATTTCATCATATCTCTGGAAGTATTCCAAATGTTTCTGCCTTTTATTTGAATGGTACTTAGCTCCTCATACAGACCTGCCAACCCCTGATAAGGAAAATCTGTAGACTCATGAAAAAAATCGGGAGATTCTACAAAAAGTAGTGAGATTCTATTTTTTCCCGCTCAAAATTAAACGACCCCTTTTCCATTAGGGGAATCAACTGTTTATTTTAATATACCCTTGCTTTAGTGTGGTCCCTTATGTAACAAATTAGATGCCGCTTTTTCACTGTGACGAAACATACAGCAGAGTCATTTCTTTGGGCTAAGACAACTTCATGGCTAAAATAGTCAAAGCTTATCCAGGCACAAGAATTTCCCCACAAAATTTATGTTTTTATTCAACAAGGCAATATTTCAATTTAGAATGTTTCCCAGAAAACCATGAGATTGGGAGTCTGGTCGTGAGACTGTGAGAAAAGTTAAAAAATCGTGAGACTCACGGCAGAATTGTGAGAGTTGGTAGGTCTGCCTCATATGACATTTTCTATCGAAACCTGTATGTAGTAGGAAGAAACTTTGTATTAAGTGGGCACTACAGCATTCTCTGAGGTGTCTGCTTAAATTATACAAGTTTCACTGTACATGTTTGACTCCATTTGCACTAACTATTGATATGAAACGATATGAAATTGCTTCATGCATAACAGATGTACATGTTTGGAGCTGTATGTAAATCTTATTAATTTGTTTTGCTATTTATGAAAGCTTAATGTAAGCTTATAGGTATTACAGAGAAATAGCCTTTGCTTCAACAAGATGGTACAACCTTCAAGTGTTAAAAATATATATATTCCTGGTGTAATTATTATAGATACATAGTGTTGAGGGAAGTCTTTGGTTTACTTTTTCTTAGAACCGAAAAATAATTGACTTACATTGTGCCGGGGTAACCGAGTCGAGGTCATCTGTTTATATCAATATTGAGCGCACTCGATTGACTGATCATTTTTACTGCTAATTTCTCGCATTAAACATCAAGGACAATGTTTTCCACTATTGCTGACCTACCCTTCTGCCAAGTTTCGAATTTCCACACCGAACCGATTTTCTAAAACATGCGATGTTAATATGCGATCATGCAAATTTCTGCGACAAATAAAATTGGCTTAAACTGTTTACGAGGTAATTATCAACAGAATATAATACAATTAACTCTCCTTCTCGGAAAGAGCTGTTGCAACTATACTTTCCCTCTATCAGAAACTACTTTAAAATTTACTTATCCCGAAAAGACAGCTTGAATAGGTGATACTATTGGCATTATTGGAGATAACAACAATGGCATCAGTTCTCCCTCTACCTTAGCGGCTACGCTGGCACACTCGAATGGACTGATCATTTTTTCTGCCAGTTTATCTCAATTAACTTCAGAGACAATGTTTTCCAATAGAAGTAACCCACCCTTATGCCAAGTTTCGAAGTTCAAAACCTCACCGATTTCGAGAAAATGCGATATTACTGAGCGAACATGCAAACTTTTGCGGCACATTATTGCACTCGAGGAAATTGACCGAAACTGTCTACAGCTCTCATACGCGTTATTTTTCGGATTAATACACATTTCACTCACCTTCTCGGAAAGAGATGTTGGAACTGCACTATCCTACCGTGACAAAAACCATTTTGGAGCGTCAATATCCAGGAAAACCAACTTTAAAAGTAGCATTTGGAAATGGCAACGGCGCCATTTTCGAAAACTCCTCGAAGTTGCGCGCTTCTCTCTTCGTGACGTCACGATGGCCAAGATCGTCCGGACAAACAAACTACCAAGTTCACCACCCCCCCCTGGTCTAATTTAAAACGCGCCGTCACGCGAGTCACCGCTGTCTACTCGCAAAACTGTGCATGCGACGCATGCATAATAACAACTTGGAGATTAGGATTGCGGGCTCCTCGTGTCGCCCGCAATAACGCCTTGCGAGACTCTTATGGAAGTGAAAGAGTTAACAGAAAAGAAAAGAAGGTCTGATAGAATTCTAAGGCTACGTTGACAATGCCACGGACGAATTTTCGAGCGGTTGAAAGTACGTGCGTTTAGGTGTTCCGTTCACACGGACGCTTAGCCGTACAAAGTTCCGTGTGAACAGAGCGAACGTAGCATTAATCAGGGGTTAAGAGATCTAAACATTCCATTATGTCATTGTTCACTTCCGCTTTTCCTATTCTTGTTAGTGCGATCATGAGTTTCCTAACGGTCGCACTCTCTCCTTCTCGCTTGCACCAGGTTTGGAGTGTTACATAGCAGCGTTCCTCGTCATCGCTTTCTTTTTCTTCTTCTGATATATTGTTAATTGTTCCTTCTTTAAGCTTAAGTTCCCTTGCTAGTTTCCTCCACGATGATCCCACTTTTTGTGACACTTTTTTGATCACCCCAGTTTCTTTTTTTAAGGGCACAATAACCTTGTCACGTGCTATCAAAAAAAATAAAAGAAACAAAAAAAACAGGAGGGATGGACAAATGTTAGAACATGATTGCGACAAGGAAAATAGACAGTTCGCGACCTCGATCCCAGTCTCTTGTCCTACTCGTCCTTAGGAGGGACCCTGGGGACGAGGTTGGACAGTTCTCAGGTCTCAGTACACCGGGGTTAACGTTATAAGAGTGTCTGTCCGCATTAACCGTGTCCGTATTAAGTGGGTAGTCTTAGAGAAAATGTATGAGCATTTCTCGGGGGCAAACAAAGGTGTCCGTTACAGACGGGTGTCAGTATCAAGCGGGTGTCCGTCGAGCGGCGTACCACTGTAACTGAGTTCTATACATGTTACTAAAACGAGGAACAGGGGAAAAGGAGAACACGGAAATGAATAGTGGGAAAAATCAGGTAATAGGGTTAGGTTTAAGATCGGTTTTGCTCCCATTTTTTATTTTCCCCTTTTTCCCTAACGTCCCTTTAACCTAAGCATATAATTTCCGTCCAGCAAACTGTACCTTCCCGAAGACGTTTAACTACATGCACAGATCCTTCTTCGTTCATCTCCTCGTGCATTTTCACAATGGCGTCGAAACAGCCATCTTGGTGTTCAGAGTCGAGTTCTGCGAAATTCTCCAAGAAACTCTTTAGTACTTGGGAAGGTGTTTGATTTCCAGACGTTAAGCGGGTAAAATGTTCTTGATATAATTCATTTGATACAAAACCTCGACACGCTGCCAGAACATATCCCACGTCAGCATCCAGTAAGTGTGCGTCATCCAAAGGCACGCCAAAAAATTCTACTGGAGTTTTCTGTAAAGAAAAAGGTTGGGGAATGGTCGAATTTTGTATAAATCCTCTGTTGGTAGCGTACACAATACAACGGTTCATAATTCCCTGGTGTTTAATATCCAGCACGTTGAGAAATAAGCGTCAAAGTGATCGTGTTTTAACAAACTATAATTCTGGTTTCAAAACTAGTTATTTGATAAACATCTCTTTTCGTACACCCAGTATCGGTAATTAATATAGGGATGTAATTTCCATTTCATGGGGAGAATTTATTAGAGCGTTTTCTCGCAATAAGGAACAATGGTATATCAGCACGTACACGAACGAGTCTGTGTAGACATGATTTGAAAAACCTAACTTGAAGAATAAGCATTCCTTTAAGCCTACAGAGAAAGGTATTGAGTAGAGAGCTCTACAGGTGCCGGTATATTTAGGGCGATAGGGGAAATATCAATGATGCGCACGCGCACTAGAAAAGAAAAATCTTAGCAAAACAACTAATCAGCGCCTGCTACGTAGGCTAAGTATGGAGCTCTTAAATTTTTGAAGTACGGCGTTCTTCGGAGCCCGGGGAAAAGAGAGATAAGCTTCGGGGGCCGAGTAGCAGACGACCCTGGTAACGAGGTTGCTCTAATCTTCGGTCAATCGCCGCAAACCGAGCAGTGCTATACGAGTTGTCATAGTAACAAACACGTGATTTGGGCAAATCCCTGTTGGTGGGACTTACCTTGTGATCAACTTTCAATGAAGACATCCTAAAGTTTAGTTTAGACAGTAGGTTTTTTGCCTTAGGATCCGGGCTGCTGCGAAACTCCACATGGGATAGAACTTGGTCGCTTATCAAACGAACTTGCAGTTGATCGGTGTAGCGGAGGTTGCTTTCAAACCTGAATATAAATATAAAAGTTATCTACATTAATACCCTTAGCCCTTAGATTTACGAGGCAATTCACACCCTACAGAGGAACAAGTTTAGAAGGCTGCAGACCCCCTTGAGCGAAGCAACAATGGTTTGCGCCACGCCAAGAAACACCCAGAAAAGCTGTCTAGTGAGAAACAACGCCTTCTAACTTACATCAGGTGAAAATCGTCCATGTTTTCTTCATCTACTGCAATTATTCCACCAGACACAAATACAAATGCTTTGTCACGCCCAGGTATCATCTTCTTCCGTGAATTTCCTTCACTCGGTACCACGTTTCTTTTGTCCAGCTCTTGTATTATTCCCTCTCTCAAGTGAGCTGGACAACAGATAAGATGCAGAACATCTTGCGAATGGGCACGATCATGTTCCTCAAAGTAAGCGAAGAAAACGGCTAGTATTGGCTGGGTCCAAATTAGGCTTGACATGTAACTAATTACTCCAGAAACACTGAATTCCTCTCTATACCATTCAAAAACGCAAGTGTATCTAAAGGAGAGATATCAAACAGTAATCACTGCATTGCTCAACATATCTGTTGATACTTCGGGAAAAACACCCCTCTGGAATTAAGGTAAAAGATGTAACTTCACTAAAGGAAGACGTTATTACAATGACCAAGTAAAAATAGTCCATTTAATACTACGAAAACACAAATAGACATCAACTACACTAGGAACGCAATACATTTTCAGACAAAGAAAGAAAGAAACAAACAAATAAACAAACAAAAACAATGAAACTTTACAAGTATAGTGGTTTAAAGAGCAATAATAAGCACGTGGCGAATCAACGAACGTTTAAAAGACTGGACAAAAACAACACTTTTAATGCACTTTAACTTGCATATAAAATTAAGCTATTATTTCAGTTCACAAAGAAATGAGCAAAAATGACAAAAACAGTGAGGAAAACAACGTTCGGAAAACCTCTTACCCAGAGAAACGTTCAACCTGGAACGTAACAAATGTCCCGTCAAAATCTACAGGACTTCTAAGATCATCAGTAATTTCCATCCAATTTTTATCCTCGCCGTCAGATTTTAAGAAGAATACCCTAACACGGCATGTCGAGAGGTCAGGAGTTCCTTCCTGGTCGCTTTGTAGAGATACTGGCAACTGAATTGTGACGGGCTTCAAGAACTCGACGAGTTGGGGGCAGGTTATACGCAGTACAGGGCCAAGAAACAGGTCCTGCTCTTCAAATTCTTCAGCTGGAACTTCGTGTACCTAGACGAATAAGACAACAGACTGACTACAAAAGTTTAAATCGCTAGTGTGATGTCTGATTCATATTGCTAATATTTTCTTCGAGATTTGACAACTTGGCTAGATTTCTCTTAGGCCATATCTCGCCAAGCGAAACAAGTGGCATTTTATCGTTATGTGGCAGTGACGCAATAAAGGTTCCTCAGTATTTCTAGGTAGCCTAATTGTCACTCTATGTCGAGATTAGATAACGTGAAGTTTTCTTAGAAACAAGTCTCACTAGGCGCGGCGAAAACAGCTTAACTGTACCACTGCAATGGCTTCACGCATCTGTCTGTCATCCTAGCATGCGTATCAAAATAATACAAAACTAGAGAGAGATTATTCAACTGACTGACGTGCCTACCTTCAATTCCAAAGGAAACTTTGCTTTTGGTCGAACAGCCTTTTTCGGGACGTTAATAATCACACCAGGATAATCAGGGTGATTGAATAAGCCGCCATTAGGTGTAATGGTGTAAGGTGGAGAAGCCTTGAGACGACAAACTACTGTGTATGTTGAGCACTCAGTTATGTCAGCTTGAGCAACGGGAAAGAAAAAGTCTGGGGTGCCATGGTGAGAGGGAAAGTTATCTTCTACGTCTGTAGACAAGACATGAAAAACAACAAAATATGAATACAATGCTAGTGTTATTTTTCATTATCATTATCATTGTAAAAAAGATCATCACAGTTGAAGATGCGAAAAAAAGAACGTCTAAAACAATTCAGGCAGGAAAGAAAACTATGATCATCCCATGCAAGGAAATCCGAGACAGCCTTAGATTCTGAATTCTACGCTGTGGATCAGTCCAGATTTCAGGTACTGGATTCCGGGTTCTTCTGTCAGTGGAACTTGGATTCCGGATTCCAATCGTCAGTGGGATTCCAGATTCCTTGAGCTGAATTCCAGATTCCAAGGCCCAGGATTTCTGACTCCACGAGCACAATTTTCCCGGTTTCCGGAATCCCATAAATGGGTCGGAAACTAACTTGGGGCTGGTAATTAAATTGGCTCTTAACTTACCCGGGAAAGATAAAGACAAACTAATAAATATATGAATTTCATACATTTGAACTGCTTCCATGGAAACACCTAAGGTGTGAACCGACGGAAGCAATAGAGATTAAGCTTCACGTATACGGCAAACGGCAAAAGTCAGATTCAAGTTGAGAATTTCTCAAAATAGAAAATGAGTAGACAAAAACAGCTCAGAACAATTCGTATGGATAAAAATTCCGTGAAACCTCTAATTTAGGAGTAGAAATGATGAGCATTAAACGACTAGTAAAGAGGAAACTTGGTCACGTGGTACAAATTCGCGTTTGCCATTGGAAGTAAAGTCATGCTTAACGTCTCTAATAATGAAGTTGTGCGGTCAACTCCCTGACACTTTATAAGATACCAGCACTATGTTTCGGTCTTATAAGAGATGTCCATCTTATAAAGAGTCAATTTAAAGGAGTAGAGACCAGCTCTAGGTGTCCGTTTTAGCGAGGTGTCCGTTACCCCGGGGGGGGGGGGGTACTGCCATATAGGGGCTATATAAGTATGTGCCGCTGTGAAGGGTATGGTTTTCAAGCAGTTTACTCTAGGATAGGGTATATAAATCAGAACATTTAACATAAGGTACCCCCCCTCCCTGCGGAGTCCGTCATGAGAGAGCTGACTGTAACATCACAAAACAAACGACCATAATTGTATGGCTATAACATGTGTGACAGGTAGTTTAAGCAATACATAAAGACTAGCATTGAGACAATGGACTGCTGTTCAAAGAGCAAATGATTTAAAAACCTTGCAAGCACCGCAAGTCCTCAGTACCATCCACTTCTTCCCATTCATTGCTTTCCCAGTCGATCAGCCTCTTTATCACCAGTTCGTAGCCCTGTAAACCAGGCGCACTGTGAGAGAGAACCAGCTTCGCTTCAGCATTGAATTCCAGTTCATCACAAGTGATGGTCGAAATCTCAAGAACATTGCTGACAACTGACTCGTGCTCTAGCAGTGGGGGAGAACGTGCACTGCATTTCCATCGGTGCACCACTATTGGTGTGGGCTCAGACACGGCGTTAGGAGGGAAGAAAATGTGGGCGCCCCCTCGTTTGAGGACCCAGTGGGCACCTTCACTAGTAAGCGTTCCTCTGCAATCAATCAATCAATCAATCAATCAATCAATCAATCAATCAAACAATCGTCAAACAATCCATCAATTAGCGGACCTCATTGTCCTTTTGCATAAAAAGTTCCCCAAACGCTCAAACGGGTTACAAGAAAACTTCCCTCATTTTTTCTAAACAGGTAATAAGGTCGTTTTGCCAAGTTGAGCTGAGTTGGGCATTATCAGGCAGGTATGACCCTATCATGTAACGTTGACCTTTTATTTTCAGCAACACAGAAACTAACGAGCCTGCTTGTTTAAATTTAAAGATGGTAAGACGTAAAGTCTTGCCATAGGAAGATGTATTGCTATGAGATTACTGATTGTACTCTTATACTATACCTTGCCTGTGTATACCCTCAAACAAAATCCTGTTTCCCTGAGAGACAACTCTAGTCTGCTACACAGCCGTCATCACGCAACGCTCCTCCACGGAAGCGTAGCGTGACGACACTAAAAACGGCTGTGTAGCAAACTAAGATAACTCTTGACGCAAAATGAATGGCATGATTAGTCAGAGTGGAGGTTTCTCAATGTCAGTGTGTTCTTACAGTGGTCTAAAGGAACAGTAGTATACTTACTCGTGTATCTTAACATTTTCTAAGTCTGATTCATCCAAGTCCTCTGTTTGTCCCTCCAGGCTAAGTTCATGAAGTTGTTGTGGCAATTCGTGTTCTTCTGTAATCTCATCATCTCCAGTAATGTCCATGTTATTGTCGTTTTCATCTCCATCATCATTATCAGCGTCATCCTCGCCACCATCGTCACCAACATTATCACCACCATCACTGCCACCATCATCGCCACCATCGTTGTTGTCACTGTCGTCGTTTTCATTAAAATCATCATCTACACTGTCACCGTCATCGTTACCACTATCGTAGTCGTCATCATCATCGTCATCGTTGTCAGGAGACGTCTCTGATAAACATATTGAGGAATGTTTACGGCATAGAGTTAAGCTAATTTGTACCTTTTTCAGTTGAAAAGAGAAAAATTTAATAGATATGTTTTATCGATCTCAAGTTAGGAGACGGAGGAGCCATATAAAAATGAAAAATCCCGCAGAAACACGCACGCAGGAGAAAGTTATAGTTACACTTAACGCCACAACTGCTATAAAATCTTCCAGCCGGGTCCATATAGTTGTTCCTTATTGTATTTGACAACAGAGCAATTATCTTTAGCACAATTTGTTAATTTTTTATATAATTATAGTTGCGAGACCTTCCTCCAGCATGTTTAAATATTTATAATAATAATAATAATAATAATAATGATAATAATAATAATAATAATAATAATAATAATGATACCTGCTCTTCCGAATGGATTAAGGGAACGCAAGGAAAACGATGATCCCCGCTTCTTTTTCTATTTGAAAACAAAAACACTTTTAGTAAGAACACTTTTTTTTCTAATTTTTTTCTTAAATGACAAAAATTAGTAGCCGACGGTGTTCTTGCATACACTTAAGCTATGGTTGCCTGTCTTACCTGTAGCAGCTTATTATACTTTTTCGCCTTCTTTTCATGCCCAAGTAAAGTTGCCAGATCCTCTAGTGTAGTGAGCAAGTCAATTCTGTCTTGTTGTGTCAACTCTGAACGGTTCTTTTTCCACCTTCTCTCGTAGAATCTAAAGGATTCCTTTTGATATTTCTCAAAAAGTTCTTTATTTTTAACTACCTTACACAACCTTAATAAAGTTTGTAAGATGTGTTCTCTCTGCTCATAAGGCAGCATCTTGGTATTTGGAGAATTCCAAGCTCCTTCGTAAAACCAAAGGGCTTCACTTTGATATTTTCTCCTTGTCTTGACATCATCCTCTTCCCCAATCCGCTCGTTAATAGCATCAATGATCTTCATGTTGGCCTGAGAGAAGTGAAACCTTTCAAAACTTTTCTCCTCGTCCCACGATCTTTGATAAAACTCAAAGGCTTCCTTCTGGAATGCCCTTTTTCTCTCCCCCCGAAGCATTCCCTCATAACTCTTAATGATTCTGTCCCATACTTCACTATGGTTCCCTTGTCCCAGGGATTTCTCAATCTCCCATGCTTCTTCGTAATATTCTTCAGCTTCATCATAATCCTCAAGACTACGAGAAATTTCTGCCATTTGAAAAGTGCTACGCGCAGTAAATGGATGTTTGCCAAGGATATCTTTCCGAATCTGATACCCGTTATAAGCAAATGTTTTTGCCTCCTTAAACTCCATAAGCCATGAGTGAGCGTTAGCAATGTTTCTGTTATAAAGTGCTGTGTTTAGAATCCCAGTGAGTTTGAGTTCTTTGGCAAGATCTAAAGCCTCCTGATAGTATTTTATAGCCTTGCGAAAATTCATTTTGGCCTTGGGCGTCATTCTGTGTTTGTTATACTCTTGAATGGCCATAGATTCATAAGCTGTCCCAATTTGACTTCTAAACAGAGGCAAGTCAAAGTGCTCCCTTGAACCAGAAAGTTTTTGACGCATTTCGTATGCTCTTGTGTAAAACTTAATCGCTTCCTCTGGTTTCCCGAGATTGCTGTAGCAATTTCCAATGGCATTCAAACATCTACAAGTGCTTGTGTGATCTTTCAATTGGTCTTCCATTATTTCCAGGGAACGCCGCAAACGTGTAAGTGCTATTGGCCAATTCCCTGCTCGGTTGAAAACTTCGCCTTCAACAAACAGACAAAAGCCTTTCGCGAGCTTGAAAAGCTCGGTCTTTTTGCTATCTCTCTGGACCCTCTTCAGCAACTCCCTGGCCTCTTGAACAACTTCCGCAGCCTTACGCCATCCTTCAAGCTTTAGCACCTGCAAAGCTTCCCAGCAGCACATTTCTGCTCGAAACATGGAGCCTGAAGAGAACAAATGGAGAGCAAAACAATGAAAAAACATTTTGATCCGGACACTGAAAAAAAACATAAAAAGAATCTGGCACAATGCTCAAGTTAAGGAGTTATGACAGTTATGGTCATTAACGAAATTAAACATCCAACATTATCAACTCTCTTAAAAGGAGCAATGCGTTTATTCACGACTGTAAAGTTGCTGTACTTGAAAATGTAAAGGCCCAACATTGTTAACTCTCTTTAAAGGCGCAATGCACTTATCCAAGATTTGGGCTACTTGAAAATCTAACGAGCTTGTTTGTATCAGTGGGAATCCCCAAACATTGACTTGGCCAGCCTTATCGAAAGCTACAACTAACCATCTAACCGTCCAGCTCAGGAAGGTTACTCGAACACCCCACTAAAACGGGCATCTCGAGCTGGTCAGTGCCTTTTTTTGCTCTTTTTAGTTGACTCTCTATAAGAAGGACATCTCCCTGAGACGAATAGCCTGAGCAAACAGCCGACATTTCGCAACGCTACCAGCCAAACACTGGTTTTCCCGCGAAATGTCCTTTGAGGAACGAGTGCAGAAATTCCATACTGATGACACGTCACTACCAAGATCTCGGTAGTGTTTCTGATTGGATGAAACAAATTTTAGCTGAGCTCTCACGCGCGAAGCGCGCGCAGCGGAGCACCACCGGTAAGAAAAAGTGGTAAACTACCCATCCGAGAAAATTTGGTAATCACGTGACCGTACACCGAACGTCTGTCAGGGGCACCCAACGGCAATTTTCGGGAAAATATCTGTTCGGAAGACGATTTGAGAACTAGAATTTTCGGAACATTTGTTGCAAAATTTCTTGCTTGCCTGCCTCTCCTAGGATTTTCGAACATCTACAAAATGGTATAATTACCCATTTTAAACGGATATTTACCCTAAAAAAGGCCACCTAGAATTTTCGGGAGCCTTTTCCTGGCTAAAATTTTCGAAAAGGTAAGTTTTGATCCCTATAATTTTCGGATCACTAGACTTTCAGCTAGGAAATCCGAACAGATGAAAAGTTTTTAGGGGATAAAAATATGCCTATATTTACCGTTAAAATACTAAAATACGTTCAACAATGCTATGTTAAGTGGTTTTGAACTATATCCTCGTTGGGTGCCCCTGGTCTGTCCGTGTAACTAAGAAGTTTCTGGAAGTTTCACATCGTAGTCGTGCAAAACAACGGCAAAGAAATGTACAAAAAAAGTGTGCTGCACTTGCAATGTTGCTTTTTTGCTAATTAGAGCTATTGTTGTTTTTCACCGTTCTCCTGCCTTGCCTTCGCCGCTTAGCATTACACGATTTTATATTTTGTTTGAAAAAACTTTAAATGTTATCGAGAGCTTCGCTCTTAGCCCTGGCTAAATCTATATATTAAACCAATCAGAAGCACTACTCATTTCGCGGGGAACCTAGTGGCGTCGTCAAATGTAGCTAAATGTTGGCTGTTTTCTCAGGCTATAAGACGAACTTATCCTCACCTTCTTTTCCATCTTCCTCAACCTTTTCAGCCCAGGCATGAAAAATTTTTCTTCTTCGCTTTTCATCATTGAGCATGGCTTCCAATAGATAGCAAATCATAACGCTTTCTTGGTGATGTCTTGGAATTAGAAGGTAGCTGAACTTTAAAGAAATGTCCAAGGCAAGTTCAAAATTGAGTTTTTCAAAATCATAGCGGTCAAAAGCTTTAACGTACTCCTTGTCCAAAAGGGCTGCAATTTTCGTCAACTGAGAAATGAAGTGACTGCAAAAGTTGTCTTTTGCTTTCTGGAAAACATCCACGAAAGCCTTGCTATTGCCGATGCTCTTAAGAAACTTACGCATCAAAGGGTGTATATCATACAACAGTTCTTTTGCCTCGGGCACGACAGACACCACTTGACTGTTACGCAATCCTTCAATTCTTATTGCAGCTTCCGAAACGTTTACACTAAGTATCTTAGAGGCTGTTTCCAATGAAAAAGGGCGGCAGAAGAGTGACACTGAAACAGCAGACTCTTTAAGAGTTTTACTTGGAAGGAAAAAGAACATTTTCCTCAAACATGACAGCTGTTCCTCATCGATACCTTCTTCTTTGGCATCAAACGTTTCTTTCTTCTCGGCCTCTTCATCTCCAGCGTCTTGGGACGGCTCCACCTCTAACTCCTGTTCAATGGTTCCAAGTAGCCTTTCTGCATCAGCTATCTCCTGTCTTAAGATTGATGCCATTCCATTAAGCAATAGTGGCTTTCCTCTGCACATCTCGACTAGTCTCTCTCTCTGACTGCCGTGAATAGCCGGAGTCCCTTGCCTTTGAAGGAGCTCCCCCGAAGAGACCTTTTCCAAACCTTTCACTTCGTAATTATCCACATCGTGACGAAATGAACCCCTAGATGTTAAAAGAATCTTCAACGAAGACTTCGCTTGACCATTGATAAGTCGCTGGAGGAAAGTGACAAAATCATCATTAAGGCTAGCGGCAGCCTTGCTGTTTCCGCCCGAAAATTGATCAACATTGTCTAGAAGCAACAATATGTCCCCTAGTCCCCGTTGCCTCAACTGCCGCATTTTAAAAATAACAGGATTCGCTTCATAGCTCACAGCTGTTGTCTCCTTTGATCCGATCATCAATGCCTGCAAAACTTGGAAGTGAACGTCCTCCATACTCTCGACTTCTCTCAAGTCCACTTTAAATTTCATTGTCCCTTGCCACTGAGATACAACTTCAGTCGCAAGTCTCGTTTTTCCGACACCGCTTGATCCATACAGGTTCAAGACGCTTGATCCACCAGTTGTTAACTTCGACATAACATTTTCCAAGTCGCTGTGTCTCCCGGTTAATTCCTTTCTTGTCGCTGCCGTTGGCTCTTCAATCTCTTGCAAGCGGACCGCCTTGAAACCTCTAATCTTTGCCTCAATTCCTTCCTTCTTAGATGTTTGTGGAGTTACCACAAATTTCTCCAACAAAGTCAAATTGTCCTCCGACACAAGACCCTGATTTGCGAAAAGATGCAGGCATGAATATAAATCCTGATCTCCTTTATCCGCGAACTTTCCTTTCTCAAAATTCGTTTTGATAGACGATACAGCATATTTTAGTTCTTCTGGGCTCAGATCATCGACGACATCCTTTAAAAGTTTATCAAACCGAGGAGAAATCTCTCCCGTCCTCAAAGACTCAAGCGACGCCATCATGTGCTCAACCAAGCGATGTCGTGACATGCAAAAAGTTGAATAAATTTAGCCTCGTGGCCAGATGTCAGGCGGAAGTGTTTGTCTGAACACCAGACAACAGTGATATTAATAACTTATATCACGCATTCAAACTAAGAATCCTGCAAAAGAATGCTAAATTTTATAGTGTTGCAAAAGTAAAGTCTTTAAACCTAAGAACTAAGAAATGTATCAATATAAAAAGAATAATTACAAAATTAATATATAACAGGTAGTTTAAAATAGCCTCACACAAACTGTACAACACAACAGATACATAACGTCAGTAATCCACTTCTTAATCGGCATAATTGCGTGTTGTGTGGCACGTGACATAAACGATAGTGCCGTGATATACAGTTTAACAATATAACCAAGCAACTACATATTTTACAAGAGGTCGTTACTTTTCTTGTATTTATAATTATAATAAAAATTTCCTTTTTCATTCTATTTGCCTTAAGTGGCAGGCTTGTAAATAAAAAATACTCTCTGTCTATTTCTTCATACAAATGAAGCAGTTGTCGTTTGAGTGGGGGAGTGTAGAGGGTGGGTGACCAGGCCCCGGGATAGTAGCCCATTCCAGCCATCAGATAGTAGAGCGCGGAGGTCAGATGGTGGGGAGCGAGTACACCGTGAAAACTGGGGGGGGGGGGGGGGGGGGGAACGACTATTCTCCCCGCAATTTTTTTCTTCGTGAATTTTTCTCCCGCGCTCTACTATCTGAACGCCTGGACCAGGCCCCAGGATAGTACTATCCACTCTTAATACTTATTCGTTGGATAATAATTCAGTTATCCGGTGGGTAGCACTATCCAATTCAACGTTTGAACAACAAGGCCCAGGACTGAGAATAGGGGTGGATGGGGGAAAGGAACAAAAGCGGGAGGTGGGGGTTCTAAAAGAGTGGGAAGAACAACACAGCTTAAAATGTAGCAATCAAAAAAGGGCTCATGTGAGGATGCTATGAGAAACGGGGCGGAGTGGGGTGGGGGGTGGGGTTTAGCAGGGTAGGGGAAGTGGGAGGTTTGGACCTCGGCATTTCAGAGTTTCAAAGTCTATGATTATTTTTTCACTTTGTAACTTGTAAATTATGCTTATATATTTCATTGTTTTTCAAGAGGCTTTGATTTTGTCCGCTATAAGAAGCTATTTATTTGAAAAATTTTTATAAGAAATTGAGGCAACTAAACAAAAGAAAATAAATCGCATGCACTGATTGGTCAATTTTCAATTTTGATTTCAGTACACAAATAATACCTTTACTTCCATCAGATATAATTGTAAATATACGACATTAAGAGCTTGTTCTACCCGAAACAAGCAACCCAACCTGTATTTTGTTTAGTTGTCTTTTTGTTTCTGTTTTTCTTGTGTCGTCTCAGTTAGAAGGAAAATGTTTTCATTCGGACGAACTTGGTGAGGAGAATTGGGGGCGGGGGGGGGGCGTAATCACGTGAAAGTAATATTGAAGCATTTCTTTTAAAAAGTAATGACTTCATCCAAACTGAAACGTATCCCTTGGTAACTATTAAGGGTGAACGGTTTTCAAAAAGATTTTTGAAAATTGGACTGATCATACCAAGAAATTATTCTGTGCTTAAGTATTAGGCCTTGGACAACAGTTTGAATAAAGGATATCTTTGAATCTTTTATTTATTTATTATTTATTCATTATTTTCTAGATAGATTATGAAAAACGTTTACAGCCCTTTTCCACGTTCAAATAAGGCCACTACCCAGAGCTCTAAATTAAAATCATCATATATACCGAACCCACAATGAAAATTGTATTTTTATAATAATTTATTGAGAACAAGAAATTGGGTCAATGAAATGAATTGCCATTACACAAAGAAAGCGAACTGAAGATCACTGTTGGCAAATGCACGAGAAATCGATATGGATATACTTTTTATTGTTCTAATAAAACTTTACTGAAACAACTTTAAACAACAGAGCACTTTCTGATGAATTTTATGAAGTTCTTAATTGCTGACAATTGCAAGTTCATGGAGCTTTTATTTTATCATTTTTCTTTGAAAAGAAAAAACTGTGCGACCAGGAGAGGGCCATTTTAACAAGACATAGTTGTTGGTTAAGGTAGCACATACTTAAGCAAATCCCAAGAAAGGTTGTACAATACTTTACTAGTAGCATTTTGCAAACTCATTTTAGAACATTGAACCAACAGCTGATCTGACTGTGGATGAGACTTTTGGCATCCCATGAAAGGTGGACAATATGTGAGTTTGCGGTTAAACATGTTGAGAGAAAAGACTTACAAGGCCATTCTTGTAAGAATTTTTATGCAAATAGACTTTGTTTTATATTGTGAACATAGATCTGGTTGTTACCAGTCAAAGGATTAAGAGAGACCTTCTTAGATACCTTTATATAGATCCTACTATCTTATAATAACCTAAGCTACAGTAATAACAATGTCCCAGTTAGAGTCCCTACTTCTTCTATAGATCCTACTATCTTATAATAACCTGAAGCTATAGTAATGACAATGACCCAGTTAGAGTCCCTACTTCTGATGAGGACCCAAAAAGACCAATAACTGTTAATGAACCAGATGCTACCTGCAATTAAGCAATAAAGCAATACAGTGTGTGAGCAATGCAATACATTGCAAAAGATACATGATGTAATTATCAGACACGCATGTGTATAATTGACATTTGTATAAACTACAAGAACTGATTAACTGATTTTTCCTGGGAGTGTCCAACCCACCCCGACTGGGAGGAGGAGGGGGCTAGTACTCAATAAACTTGTATACAGGGAGGCTTTATCCCAAGGTCCAACCCCAACCTCTTAACCTTTGAAATACCATTTTGGACAGAAAATGTACCCCTTTTGTGTACCCAGTTGAGAACTTTGCGTATTGTCTTTAAAATATGAATAAATTATCACAAAACCAGAATATTGTCTCACCCTTTTCACATACCACAAAATGCATCTGCCCCTTTGGCCCTCTCTGATCTCTAGACTGAAATGACAGATTTCCCTATCCTTTCATATACTTCAGCTAGTGAGATCCCCACCTTTTCACATAACTGGATCCTGAAAAAGGTACCTCTTCTGGGCGGAGCCTCCCTGTTAACGCCATTATAGGGAATAGCTCCAAGGAGTGCAGCCCTACCCTCACTGGCTCAGAATAAAATTACCTGTGAGGAAGCACTCTATTTGGGTGATATCATAAGGACAAACAGAGGTAGATGTCAAAATCAAATGAAGAATGGTCCTCACAGTTGTGAACGCAATTTATGCAATTGCATAAAAAGCCTGAAAAAAATTCAGGACTTCAACAGGATTTGAACCCGTGACCTCACAATACCAGTGAGACACTCTAACCAACTAAGCTATGAAGCCACTGACGTTGGGAGCTAGTCAATCATGTGTTCATATTTTCCCGTGAAGAGTTGAATGTGGCAAATGTTTATGAAACAAATGTTATGTGCAAAGTGTTAATTTGAAACCAAGGAATGGACTTAGTTGTTCTAGACTGGACTTGCAAAAAAACTATCTAATATATTATATCAATCGGTGAAAGGTTTGAACCTAGGAGTCATGTCAAAAGGTTGAGTTTGATCGTCCGGGTGAATGTAGTCCTGAATAGGACTTTTAGTGTTGACAGTGACTGACGTTTCGACAACCTGTGCGGTAGTCATCTTCAGAGTCAAAGTGAGTTGTGTCACGTCAGTTGATGGTATTATACTCTGGTTATTGCGACTGCCAGGCTTCTTACATTGGTGAAACCGGCAGAAACCTAAGCACACGACTGACCGAACACAAACGTGTGACGAGGAATGGTGACATCAACAATCACATTGCTGAGCACCATTTAAAGACGAAACATCAAATTGACTGGGACTCTGCGACATGTATAACGTATTCTACAGACTACTATCAACGTCTTACTTTAGAAAGCTGGTTTACTAACTTAGAACAAACGCCGCTGAATCGTAGCCAACAGTTACCAGCGCCGTACAAACGACTTATTGACGAGATCAAGGAAAACTAACTATGAGAGAACAGCTGGAGAACTGACAATTTGACTAACAATAGACGACTGTTTAACTGTGACAATAGACAGATCGAAACGCACCAATCACTGATTACGAGTCTTCATAGCCAATAACATCATGGCTTAACTGACAGACGACCAATAACATCGTGACATAATTGACCAATCAGATCAATAACCAGAGTATAATACCATCAACTGACGTGACACAACTCACTTTGACTCTGAAGATGACTACCGCACAGGTTGTCGAAACGTCAGTCACTGTCAACACTAACAGTCCTATTCAGGACTACGTTCACCCGGACGATCAAACTTAACCTTTTGATATTATATCAATGTTCACACCTGTGTCTTTCCAGCATCATGTACAAGATAGTACGGCATCTCAGCTTTTTGAGCCAGATCCTCTAAGTCGAATAAGTGGGCTGAATTTTCACCTTTCAGCACAATTTTTGTTCCTCTAAAAGATTGAAATGGAAAAAGGAGTAAAACAGTCATAAATTAAACAAACAAACAAAACAAGGCAGTACTAGCTCTGTTGGTAGATTACCGATGACCTCAGGGAGTGCCTGACTAGTTTACAAAGTGAAAAAGAAAACGAACAAAACATTCTTAACATCCTAATATCAGCCTACAAATTCTCACAACTTACCCAAAATCATCCCATTGGGATAACATGTAGTCATACTTCTGTGGTTTTGAGGCCAGTTCCTTATAAAGACCAACAGCAGCATGGCCAACCTGGGCCGCAATTTTACCGGGACCCATGTTCAGTTCTGTGTTGACAACAAACACCATCTTGTAAGGGCTTTTCATGGTCTTTTCATCCAGAGGGAAAGTGCGTGCAAATGGATGGGCTTCCAGCGCTGGGGCATCTTTACCTGGCTGCAGACAAGACATAAAATTATTCTTTAGGCATCAAAATAAAAGTGCAAGACATGTACAGTCAAACGCTGATAATACGGACAGCGAAAGTGCCATAGAAAGTGACAGTATTAATGATCCGTATTTAGTGGGTTGAATTTAGAAAACGATGTATAGGTTTTTTTCCCATAATTTGGGTCAAAGCAAACTGTCTGTTATAATGTAAAGCAGGTGTCCATGAAGCGGAGTTTGACAGTACAAAAATTTATCACAACAAAAAATACTCACAGTCCACAGTTACCTAACAAAACCAGACACTAGAAGATGTGGGACAATAAACTGCTTATAATTAGACAAATATACCCACAGTCCCTTTCCCTATTTCGGGTAAGGAACAAGAGGAAAACTCTGGCGTTCATTTTATAACACTGGTAAATTGACAGATCAACTCTTGCTTAAGACCCTCAATTTTGTATTTTAGTCTTGTACCGATGCAGCATGCACCCCTGGGGAGTTGACGGGGGGTGGGGGTACTCCAGATTTCAAGTGACAGGGATGTTTGAAGGGGGCCAAAAATCTAAATCCAAAAAAAGTCCCTAGGGGTTCAAACAAATCCAAAAAAAATCCCTGGACCAAAAATTAACCCCCCAAAAATCCTCCTCCAAATTTCTGGGCCTTAAAAGTCTCCGGAAAGGAAAACAAGAACAAAGTGGCTGGGATATGTGGGCCTTAAATCAAATCACCAAAAAACTACTTGCAAAATTTTCCTACCCAAAAAAATCCTGGAATCGAAAATTTGAAACCCAAAAGAATCCTTGGATCATCCCTGTCACTTGAAATGTAGAGTACCCCCCCACCCCACCCCCCAGGCACATACCACAGTGTTTGATGAAACTAAACTACACCACATACTCTTATATTCTGCTGCTGAGGGTAACAGACCTCCATTGTTTTTTTCTTTATTTTATAATAATTATTTATGTACCTTGAAAGGCTCATCTAAATCCTCCAGATGCTGATTGTCCAGCACCCAGCTCGCAGCAGCATCAACAGAAGTGTTATCAGTCATGAATAGGCCCTGGAATGCATAAAATTTCGCCTGTTACCAACTTGACAACATTAAACATGAGATCTTTACCTATGCTGCCCTGCGACCAGAGTCTCCTTCGATCTTCCTAGATAAGTCGGGAAGAGGAAGGAGACTCTGCTCGCGGCCTGCACAATTCCTATTGAGCATGCTCCAAATTCAAATGTAACCGAGCCTTGGGTGGCCTCTCTTTCAAACTGAGTTACTCATTAAACCTTGAAATTTGACACAACTTCCTCTTCCCGACTTATCTAGGAAGATTAAAGGAGACTCTGCTTGCAAGGTATACCTATGCCAGAATGATGGGAAATTCACTAATTATTTTTTCTTCATAACAAATTATTGGATCCAGAATGTCTTGATTTGAATTTTGCAGATGCAATAGAGGCAAAGATGGCTAATTTAGCTAATTGCCAACCAGGCAACTGAGCTAAGAAGCAAGGTTGACTCGGCAGCAGAATTATAGCGCCGCGCAATGTAGGCAAAAACCCTCAAATTCTGCGTAACCCTCTAAAATTTGCATTTTTGACCATATCTGGGTGTGAGTAAGACCCCATATTTGGGTAGTGACATCATGGTCTTGTATTTACCATTATGCCTTTCAAGAGACTCTTTGTCCTGTGACACTTGCTCATTAGATTTTTGTATTTTAGTCAAGTTTATATTTTTATACCTCTAATACATTCCGCCCCATTCTTGCGCGCTTTTCACACATTTTAGTTTACACCAATTTTTTTCTTATGTATATTACCACGCAAAATATTTTTCTTATCCCTGATGACGCTGTTGCTCGGAATTTAATTATTATTTTTAATTTCAGCAGTCAAAGGCCTCATTTGAACTACATTTTTCTTTCTACCGTTTATAGCTTTGATACAATGGAATTTTCCATGAAACATAAGTGCTAACTTGCTCATATTTACCAACAAAGCTTCAAGCCATGTTGTTATTGTTTAATAAAAGTGAAAGCCTAGAATGTGCCAAAGTTGTTGTTTTGAAGTTGGGTTCCATCCTTTCCTACAGCGGAATCCATTTTAAGCTCTAAAATTATGAAAGAAGATCTGAAGAAGCACATTCCACAAAAGATAAATGAATTTGCCTTGTTGGCACTTGCCAGAAGGTACCCCTAGATATGAATTAAAGAAAATTTAATTGCCATCATTTTGGAGTATGGTGTATTACCCTGTATAATTTTTAGCCTGAATTTCATCTGATTACTTCAAGTCATTATTACTCTCTCAGTAACGTCGTTGTTGAGAGGACAAAATGACTCGAAGCAATCGGATGAGTTTCAGGCTATATAATTTTCTGATTAGAGATAATTCTTGGGAAGTCTGAAATTTTATTTTGCAAAACACTCTTGCAACTAAAACAGAACAATAACAATTGACAGCAATGCAGGTTCCACTCTTCACTCAAAAGTTTTAACTGTACCCTTACTCCTGTGAAACCTGTTCATTTTATCAAATTTTAATTTGAAAGTTTTCTATTGATCTGTGGAAGTTGTTCATCTACATGAAAATTACAAAAAAAATGAAATTTTGTATGACATCTGAAAATTGAACTGGTGGCCCAATGGTTTATTTCTAGGGGTAAAACAACTACCATAGCCGTTATTTCAATATCTGTAAAAGAATGGTTTGTCTGCTAGCACAGGCCTCTTTTCTCTTGTATTGTGTGGTTCCAAAAATTATCCATACCTCCCCCATGAAAGGGATTTTTCCTTAGATCCCCCCACCTCTCTGGAAATTCCAGTCAAGCTTCATACATTTACTTAAATTTTGGGGCCTTTGAGAACCCCTCATCCCCCAGGAATTTCCAGTCCCTTCTGTGGGGGGAGTACGGATATTTTCCGGAACTACACATTGGAGAAAAATGCTTCTGTTTGCAGGGAATAGATTGGTATCGTTTATTAAAAGGGCAGATACACTTGAACCACTTCTAGATTGATCCACGCCCTTTTACATGGTGTCCCCCCTGGACGCGCGGGGAGGCGGCGGGGGGGGGGGGGCTTCGCCGCGTGACATACGCATAGTGTCAGTTTTCTAAACAAATAAAGGTTTTTACAAGTTAAACAGTACGGCAGGACTCTTTTTTACAATTCATAAGTAAATAGAAACTAATAAAACACCAAATCGAGGCGAAAATTTTGCTTTCCTCGCGGCGGAGCAAATCTTGACATGACACGTGAACAAATCTTTCAATTTTCACGGTACCTTAACAGCTGCGTTTTTCGATATCCCCAAATTCATCAGCATTTGCAGGAATTCCTCGTTAGGACCTTCCCATTGTGATACTCTCCTACCACGAGGTGGCGCTCGCTCGGCCGCCTCTGTCGAGCCGCCAACAGTCTGAGCTTGGTTCTTCTTCGTGTCATCCATCTTGAAAACCGTACTTTGAAGGAGTCTGGGACAGAGCGATTTTTTGGTGCTCCATATATGCAGATAATCACCGTTGCAGTCAGTCACGCGCGTCGGGCGGAATGGCCACAGTCTCCACGGAAACGTTAAACGATCACTGCGAGATCAGTGTGGCTACTTTCTTTATTCCGCTTTTATTTTTCTTCCCTCCTTCATCCCGTCAACACCTCCACCAAGCTTCAGACTTTAATCATTTTTTTTCTCTGAATTTCCGTTTGTTTTGTTTTCCTGCGGGCATTCCCACAATGGAAGCTCCGCTTAACTCCTCTTTTTGCCTCTGGATCAAAGAGTTGGGGGTTGTAGAATAAAAAAGGATGAGAAATATTTAAAAGGGCCTTTAACAGAATGTTTCAAAAACTGACGCGCCTTATATGGATAAATCAGGACTTTTTGTTTTGCCACGTAGGCTCAAGATATTCAAAAGGGTTTTGTTTTCTGTCAAGAATGATATAAAAAGATAAGAGGTTGGACCTTTGGGTGAACCCTCCCTATGTAAAACTTTGGTAAGAAAAAAAAAACTTTAAGTATAGTGGTGCACTGCTCTGGAATAATCTTTCATATGAGGCAAAAACAGCACAATCACTCTCCAAATTTAAAAGCAAACTTGCCTTTTTGCCTTCTGCTGGATCGCTATGATTCATTAATTTGTATTTGTGTACATTTTAAACTTATACTAATTAGCCTTCAAAACTCCCGCCAACATAATTATAGTGGAGCTCCGCGCGCGCGAGCGTAGCCCCATTCCTAAGAAAATGTGGTAATCTACCCATCCGAGAAATTTTGGTAATCAAGTGACCGTCCGCCCGTCCGCCCGTCCGCACTACAGGCATACCAGTGTAAAATAACTCAATCAACACGTATGGCACCCGCGAAAAGCAAATCGAGGTTATTTTGCGGGAAATCGCATAGCAACCCGCGTCATATGAAGCAGAGACAACGAAAGAGTCAATAAAGACGAAAACGGAAAGCGGAAATTGTTTCTGTATCCCTGTTGTCTACATGGAATATAGAGAAAGAGAAAAAGAGAAAGTAGGCGACAGGCCAGCGAAACACAACGAGAAAAAGAGAGGCAGAGAGCTAGAGGGAAAGAAAACATACACTCTTAGGGTTCAACAGTTTTGGAGAGGGAGGTAGAAAACCTCAAAGGCCACACATAAAAAGTTGTCACAGAGAGGAGGACCCCTATATATTTCCCCCCATTTTTCAGGCGAGCGAAGCCCGGGGGCAAGCGCAAAGCTAGTGCGCGAGGAGCACCAGACACGCGCAACGGGAAAATGTTTCCCCCGTGCGTGTCTCGTGACTATAGCGCTACTCAGTCGCTTCGCGCTGGCCTTCGCTCGTCTGTAAAACGCGAAAAAATATGGCCGGTTCTGCAGACTACGTATAACAGCCAAATGTGGTCAGGGAAGTTGGAAACGATTAGCTTTGACAGAGTTTCATCAATGCGCACAGCTAAGATCCCCCATCCTTTGGTTAGGAACCCGCCAATGAAAAAAAAATCCTGGATTCGTCCCTGCAGATAAGCCAAGACCCGAACACCGTTATTATTCATGCGGGATTAAGACTCTTTTTGAAATTTCTATGAAATTGCTAAGGAATCTGCTGAAATTTCTGCTCAGCAAATGTTCATGAAAATCACGTCTCTTCAATTTTTAAGGAAAATAAATGGCATGACCGAGATTCAAACAGGGACGTACCAACTTCAAACGATTACCTAACACACCATACCACTGAGCATTCGATGCTAAACATCGCTTTGATTTTGACAATGTATATATCAACATCCTAAACCCTAAAAAGAAGCTAAACCCTAACCAGTATTATCAGTGCTTAACCATAATCAATGTAGTCAGAATCCCGTAGGAATAGTAAACACAAGTCATTGTACGGGTCCCGTACGAATAGCCATTATGTATAGATATCATAATGCCTCCTGCATACAGCATCAACTTAGGAAGCTTCACAACAACCAACGACGACTTAAGTTTTAAAAGTTTTATTTATAAATGAACCAAGTTAATAAAGCACACACCTGTAATATGTATATGTAGGTTTTAAACCTTTAAAGCACAATCTGCTTTGCAAACAAAGGGGGTTATAATCTCAGTGAAAACTTTAATCATAATGTCATGGACAATTCCTGACTGATTAATGCCAGGCTGCAAAGAAAATCATAATCAGCTCTTTGATGGCCAAATGTTGTCCACTGCTAAAGGGACTGAACTTCTCTTTTCTTTTTTCATGCTGCCTGGGTTTGTTTTTATTTTGTTGTAAGGTATATATACTTACACAAAATAATTTTATTAATGCCTGTTTTACAGGCCTCACTGTACATGTACACTTCACTGAGTGTTGATGTCTCCAGTAAGAAGTAAAGATGAAGCCTGTGGGCTTTCTTTCTTCAGCTGAAAAATGAGAAAAATGCATAAATTTAAATATACTAATAACGTTCAAAAATAAGGAAGATTTGAAAACGGTAGTGCAGTAACCTAAATGCAAGTGTGAAACTTTAGTAGGCCTAGAAAATTATCAATTATTACTCGTTGGCGAGCAAGGGTCATTTTTTGTGGGTTGGACTTGCAAACCGCATCTCGCAGTCACACAGTCCATCACAAGCAACACATTAAAGCTTAACTGTTGCTCCCTTGCTCGCCAACGAGTCCTCAGTAGCTCAGAGGTTAGAGCATCCGATCTAGAACACGGAGGGTCGTGGGTTCGAATCCCATCTGGGGCTCAGATTTTTTTCTGTGTCCTCTTATGGTCGATTCTTTACATCTCCCTTTATTTCCTTTATAATATTAATATCAGTGGCATAGGTTGGTTGGTTGGATGCTCCTTCATGGGTGAGACATTTCACTATTAATGTGACTGTGTGATACAGTTAAGCTTTAATGTGTTGCTTGTGATGGACTGTGTGACTGCGAGATGCGGTTTGCAAGTCCAACCCACAAAAAATGACCCTTGCTCGCCAACGAGTCCTCAGTAGTTCAGAGGTTAGAGCATCCGATCTAGAACACGGAGGGTCGTGGGTTCAAATCCCATCTGGGGCTCAGATTTTTTTCTGTGTCCTCTTATGGTCGATTCTTTACATCTCCCTTTATTTCCTGTATAAGATTTTGTGTCAAAGTAAAAATAGTTGCTGCAAAAATCAAGAAGTTGAGAGTCAAAATGAGTGTCCTCTACATAAGAGCAAGGTGAAAAAAGTTAAATGTGAATTTTAAAAATTGAAAATAATATAATCAACCTCTTTGTAACAGGGGCACGCCAATGTGAGGATATAATGGACTTACAAACCTAGAGAAACTTCATAATCTGGCTTCAAAGTACAAAACATTAATGACAAATAAATATAATAACTCTTCAATTTTCATTTAATTTTATATGTAAAACAGAACTTCCATAACCAGCAAGAGCAGATGTGATTTCCTGCTTTTGTCATTAAAATCTTCATGTATTACCGGGACTAAGGAGGGATGAGAATTAAACCAAAGTTGGGAAAGACATAATTTTATCTGTCCTTGCAGGAAGGCTATTAGGACTTCCTTAAGGACTTTTCATAGCAAGAAGTCTCCCCAGGCTGGTTTCCTTCATCATCAAAATTCTATTATTGACCCTTTTGGGGGAGCAAAAGCAGCTAGCTACAGGTTGTACTTTCCCTAAGTTTGTAAAACTTTTAATTCTAAAACTACAGGGTGGTTAAGAGTACCTACAGTACTACAGGGCTGTCAATAAGGGCTGGTAGCCGGCCAAAACCGCCGGCTAGTTAGCAATCTTTAGCCAGCTACTTTCACCTTCTTCTACCTTAACTGCTGACAAAAAATAAGCACCACCGAATAAAATGTATTGTAAAGTATCCGTTTCCCAGTTTTCAATGACTTTGAACATATATTTAGGTTTAGATCTGTGAAACGTTTGAACCATACAATGTTGTGGAATGCCTGGGACATTTCGACAGCATTGTTCCCAAGTCTTGCATCTTGTGTGTAATCAGACGAAACGACATGGCATCTACGCTGGAAAATACCTCTTGAAAAGCCCTGGAAACGCGAGACTCTAATTTTCAAAATGTCCCTAGGGGACCTGGCCCTCAAAAAACTTGTGCCTTTGGTGTGAGTTCCAAAGCCGCCTACTATTCATTATCAGCCTGCTACTTAAAAACTTTTTGACAGGCCTGCAGTACTAAGTAAAATAATAATACTTATTTATGATGATAAAAGTATAAGTGATAGGTTTGATATTCCGCTACTTTTAATATAATTATTTTGAAATCTTTTGTAAAAATCATTTACAGCAAACAGCAAACATGAATTAGCACCATGTGACCAACTTTTTCCTTCATCTGTTGTTTACTGTATATTACCTCACACAAAAGCTAGCAGTTTCATGCCATTTCTATACATTAGAATAATAATTATTGTTCTAAGCTGTTTTATCGCTTTTTTTCTATTTTGATCAGAAATTCGCAACTTGAAATCTGAACATTTGCTGTTTGCTGTAAGCGTGACTCTAAATCTCTCTAATATCATAACTATTATGCTAATATTAATAACAATAATAACATTCAAAAAAGAAGTAAACATAATTTAGCTGAGTACATGTACATGTATTATTAAATGCAAAGTAAAAAAATTACAAGGAATGAAAATCATACCAGAAACCATCATGAACATCATTGCAACCAAAGGTGTGAGCTGCTTCTCCCAGCTGTACTTCTCATTGTAGTTTGAACGCAACATTGCTGCTTGCTCAAGTCTGGTCTTCCTGTCTGTTTCTCTGATGGTTTTGATTCTTGAAGCCCACTCTCTGGCATCATCAGAATCCACAATGGCTGATGTTCCAAATGTGACATCCCTGAGAGCCTCACCAAATCCTGATTCACCATGGACAAGCACAGGAAGCCCAGCAGATAAGGCAAGAAGTGCCTCCAAACCAAATTCCTTGTCACCTGATGGCATAATGGCAAGGTCCACCTCACAGAACAGCTTTTTCCACTCGTCTTCAGTTTTTGGAAGGTTCCTTATCCTAAGCTGGCTTTTAGAAACACCACACATATGAAAAAGATCCTTAAACTGCTGCTCTGTTCCTTTCCCTGCACCAACGTAAATAAGATGATAGGAATTGTTCTTTAACTCTGCCACTGCATCGGCAGCCGTTTTGAACCCATCTTTAAAAAAATTGTCAGGATTATCCCCACCTAAAAGTAGGACACGATAGTTTCTTCCATCATTGGTGGCATGATTCAAGTTACTAAATTCACTGATGATTCCAGGAGTGAGATTAAACACTTGTTTTCCTTCTGAGCGAAGAGAAGCAGACAGGTCATCAGTTGTCTTGGCTCCTATAGCAACAGGAATGTTAGCAGCTATGGAAAATCCCTTTCTGATATCTTCTAAATCTTGATAAGTTTCCACAACTTCATAATAACCGCTGAACGGCCACTCATTGCCTTGATCAATATATATGCTCTTGCATTGATATCGCTCTTTCCAGTGCTGTGCAATGTTACCCAGTCGTGCACCAATTCCTATTACAATGCCCGATTTGAGTTTTTCTGGTGGATAATACAACCAATCAATGGGGTCAGGAAAGCATGGTCGCTTCTTAGCTTTGACAATGGTAACTCCGTTTGCTTCTAGTCTCCTTTTATCCCAATCACTAATCAGTTCACTTTCTGGAACAAGCAAACTGACTTCTACACCTGTCTGGGTAAATTTGGCCAGTTGCTTTGCCAGCTCTGCATGGAAAAAGCTTGAAATTCCATTGCAGTCATTTGCCAGGATGGTAACTTTTATAGGTTTGCCCAAGGAATACGTTCCATTTAATTGGGCCTGTATGTTCTTTAGAACATTTTGTCCACCTTCGCATTCAAATAGAAGCTGAAAAAAAATAAAATAAAAGAATATTAAAAATCTACAGTAGTATGATGGAAGACTAAATGCAGCAAATTATTAGGAGAATCTTGAGTTGAGATTACATTGCAGCTTCTCCTTATAATGTCTGCAAGTTGGGAGAGTCACCAAGCCATAATAATGGTCTCAAAACCAAGTTTAGTTTTTTATCACCACTCAACCATTTTTTTTTCTGACAAAAAGGAACACTTAAATTAAGTTGCAGAAACTCAAATTAACACTAAAATGCTTACTAGTCATGACTGTGTTGTACACAAAGTTTTGTACATTTATATTTGGACCATTCTTAAAATTCTCTTGCAAAAAATGTAATAAAAATACAGGTATTTTCATACTAAGAATGTTTAAACTCATCTGCCATTGAAATGTCGGGACAACCAGCTAATTATGCTTGGAAGGTGATTTTTACTTGCTGCTTGCTCAGGGACAAGTTTTGTCACAAATATTTTTGGAACCCTGAGTATTTCACCAGGGTTCTCATGAACCTTTTAATCATCTTTTCTATTTCTGTTAAGCAGTTAAACATCATGGAGGTGCAACATGACCGAGATGCCTTACTTAATTTTTGTGTGGAAGTGCCTACCCTGTAATCTACAGCAGCTGCAATCCTTATTTGTGAAAACCATCACAGGCTAGAATAATAATAATAATAATAATAATAATAATAATAATAATAATAATAATAATAATAAACAATTTAATAGCACCTTTTCTGGAAGCACCCAAAGGTGCTTTACAGCTTTTTACATTAGTAAAAACTATCTAAAAAACGTCATCACAAATTTGACAGTCATTAAAATAAATAAATGATTCAATTAAAAGCTTTCCTAAAAGGATATGTATTTAGTCTTAAAAATGTCAACAGAAGAGCTTGATGTTATAAAGGCAGAAAATTCCAAAGTAATTTATTGTAAGTAACATTAGTTACAGGTTCAGAAGAGAACAGTATCCACAATGCTGACATTTCTAAACTTTGAAAAGAGGAAATGGTCACACAGTTTGTAGGGGCTCACAGTTGCTGTAATGTACAGTATAGTATCAGTCAGTTCAAAAAACCACCCTCCCCCCACCCACCTTAAAAGAGAGTCAACTGTATTAACCTCAGCATGTTCAATAGATGAAAACAATAATCAATACTACATGTATTGGATAACAATCAAATAAGAGTTGATTAATTATCTCTCAAAAATTAATGAAAATACATGATGAAAGGACTTGTGTGGTTCCAGAAAATATCCATACCCCCTCCACAGGAGATCATTGGAAATTCCGAGGGGGAGGGGGGCGGGGGTCATGGGAAAGTATTTTCCAAAGGGTGACGGACCACATACAAAACATTGAAAGCAACGTACGATTGATCTGAAGCACAAAAATACTCCTGGCCATTGAGATGAGGTTAACATCGTTAGCTTTAATGTTTCTGTTTTTCTTTGAGTTAGCTAGTGCTACAATCTCCAGAAGAACAATGTGTCTTTCGAATGAAGTCGAAATGGTTTAAAATGGTGGACATAACTGGAGTCTTGTCTTTGTCTTGTTTTTGTCCCACCAACATTAAAACGCTTTCCCTTCTGCTTTCTGAGTATCCCCTTTCGCTACCTTCACATGCAGGAAACACATTTTTGATAGGTTTCATGTTTTATCAGTGTTTATTGGGGGCAGTAACTCATAAAAAATGCGATGAGACGAGAGTATTCCTGGTTTACACATGACGTCATCAAAAATCAAACTGAGAAACTATCGAGTCTTCTGAATTTCTACTTTCAAGGTTCAAGGTTCAAGTTTATTTCGCACTATTCAAGTTGAAACAGTATAAGATGGCTTACAGAATCAGTAAGTTAACAAAAATGATGAAAAATAAAATAAATATAACATACAAGTTTGTTGATATGTGCACAGTGACCAAAGTAGCCGAAGCTTTCGTGTTGGTCTCTGTCCCATTTAAGTAAATAGAGGAGTCCAAGATATAAGTGTGAGGTAATATTAAATTAGGGTACAGAGAATACTTGTTTATATAGAATTTTTTCTAGACTTTTTGATACAGTGCAATAAAGTGCTATATTAAAGTTTATAATAGAAAACAAGGAGAATAAAATTACTTAATTATATATTACTATTCCTGCGTTGTTCAAGGAAGACAGGAAGCTAAAGAAAAGAGGGTTGTAAGCTGTTTCGCTATCATTGGTTTTGTAATAGAAAGGTTTTAAAGTTTCTTTTAAAGGCAAAATTATTAAGAGACTTCAATTCATTTGGAATAGTTTCCCAAATTAGAGCTGCCATATATTTAAACTAGTTGGTTTAGTTATAATAGGTAGGAAATTATTGGAATAAAGCATTTCCAAATGGTCCTTGGTTGGTGAATGGCCATTACATTTTAAAAAGTCTATGTTGATGTCACCTAAAATATAGACTTAATAAGTAGGGATTTTGGGGGCTATTCAAAACTAATGTTTCTATTTTTCGTATTACATCATTCACAGTGGCTATCTGTATGGGACCTGTACGCCGACGTGTATTTACTACTCATATGGGATTAAGTCTCTTCTTGAAATTTCTGGTCACTGACAAATTTCCCTGAAAGTGTAAGTCTCTTCAACCACTGTTTTTAAGAGAGAAAAAATTCAGTGCCAGCAAATTTTATACAAAATAAAAAGAGTGTGACTAGATTGAAAATCGATCCTGGGGTGTCAAATCTACAGTTCGTAGTTCTAACCACTATATAACAGGGAATTCGCTGCTGATTAAAATATTTGTGATTTTAATTCTTATACTACTATATAAGAAATTTCTACAATTTGATTGGCTTAGAGCAGTGGCATTTCAGATTAATTTGAAATACTTACATGTGAAGATTACCAACCTTTTGTGGGTAGTAGTATAAGCAAATAATAGCATGATTTAACCCTAATCAATTTAGCAAGAATCCCGTGGGAATAGCAGATACAAGTCGATGGATGCACGGGTCCCGTACGAATAGCCACTAGGTATATCATTTAAGGCTTTCTGGAAATTTTTATGGTTTGGAAATTTGGCATGGGATTGTTTGGAGGCTAAATTTTGGTCCAGGGATTTTTTCGGGTTTTGATTTTTGCCCACATTCGATCATCCCTGTCACTTGAAATCTAGAGTACGCCGCCTGTAAAAATTTATTGATACATAAAAACCTGCCAAACTTGGCGACGTAAAACAAAGAAAAACAGGCTTGTTTGCAGAGCTTGCATAGAACTACGACAGAGAAAAAGAGCAAGAATAGCTAAACCAAACAAACAAAATAAAAAGTAAACCCCTAAATTGTCGCTTACCTCGTCATTAAAGTCATGAAATTGTCGTATCAGTTTTTCAAGTGGAGACTCCCTCTGTCGTGCATCAGACATTCCCGATGATAAATCCGCCGTATCTGCCCTCCCATTCATCCTCGAGGATCAGTGATCGATATGTCTTTACGTTCACGTTTCGATTGCTACGCCGAAATTATAAATCAAATATACACGAGGGTGTAAATGTAGATGCTACGCAAAACGATTCTTTTCCTTCCCATAATGCCGCTTCCTGCCCATCTCGTACCCAGTGTCCTCTGAGGACCCTATAGGAACGAGGTTTCCGCGCGAACCGTCCCCAGCTACGAAGAGCGAGGAGAAACGGATGTTTTCGCAGGTTAGTTGGCTTCATGCTGAAACAAGCTTACCCCACCTCTCTCCTTTGCCCCACCCCCTAATGCGGCACCTAACAGGGAAGAGGCTGAATGGGCCCGGTTCCTCGGAGATGAGCTAACAAAACCAGGAGCCGATGCCTGACAAAAAACCGTTGCGCCTTCGACACACAAAATGTGACTCCGACTAGCCGATACATAGAAGGGTAAAATACAAAAACGGAACCAAATTTTATTTATGGATTAGCGCTAATCCGTCTTTCAGGAACTGAACCTGGCACAGAAGAAGATCGTAGAAAAGTTATAAGGGGTGGGGGCGGGGGAGGTACAAAAAAATATTCATGGAAGGGAAAAGCAACTAAAGCTAACGAACAACCTCGTCCCCAGGGCGCTTTTCCCTGGCTTTGGAGGTGGGGCGGGTCCCGCGCCACCCTCCAAAGCCAGGGAAAAGCGCCTTGGTTGGCTAACGAAAAAAATTCATGCAGCTCCAGTTATCTCCAGCTCCACCATGTCCCACCATAAATTCTATCACAGTCCGCGGCTTTGCGGTTCTTGGCGAGCGGATCGAGTACGCAGCTGAAATTCAGGCTACCGTCTCCAGCGCAAATCTTGCTGTAGGGTTTGCCTTTCAATTTTACAAAAGGTAGATCATAATAGAGGAGTGAGTGCATTGACTATGTTGATTAGGGTTAAGCATCTTCTTGGGGTCTTCTTGGCATCTTCTTTAGTAGTGCTTCTCCTACTAAAAGTATGCGTAGGGAAATTAAAGCTGGGTGTGTTTAAGTTTGTATACTAAATTGTTTTGGTACTGGAGAGGGTTTTTCTGTGGTTAAGAAGATTGTCAGGGGTAGCCTGCGAAAACATCTGTTTCTCCTCGCTCTTCGCCTGCTAAGGAGGTCTCCGCGCGAAACGTCCCCAACGGCGAAGAGCGAGGAGAAACGGATGTTTCCGCAGGCTCAGTATCAGGGGAGACGTTGGGCTGAGTCGTATCTGCTTTCTGTTGCCGAATTATAAGTAGCGTCGCGGGGCAATATGAGGATCCAATTAAGGCGATTAACAGGGTCGTGTATCCTTTTCGTATAGTCAAAATTAATCTGAATATTTTCAATAAACATAAGAGTGTCCGTGTCCATGCAGGCGTACTCTGGATCGACTGCGATTATCGAAGGATTTTTGATACATAGCTGGACTAGGTATTTTGTAGAAGAGTGGATCATTAAGGATGTCCCGATCTTATGCAGGATTTCGGTTTGTCATGTTTATGTACGTTTGAGCCAGGCAGTGGGTAGTTCTTGGGATAGATCGATCTATATATGTATTTCTAGGTTGAAAGTCAAAAGCGCATTTTGTTAACTCAGAGGAGGTAACTGAAGATGTGTTTCCAATGTACTTTTTCAGGGTTGAGAATGCGACATGGTGTCTTAGACAGCGTAGACCTTACAAGAAACGCACAATGATCAGATCAAGTTGAATACGTCATCACGGTAATGAAGTACCAAGGTTGTTATGTTACGCCTTAATTTACAAAGTGAGAGAAACACCATGGTACGAGCTGAGACATCTCTTAACTTGTCAAAGTTCTTTGCCTTTTTAATCAGCGGGTGGGCGCCTAGAAAGCCAGGGGACCGTGGATATGATACGATTAGCTTGAAAGCATACTCATCCCCAGAGCCTCCCGTCCCTCTTAACAGACGGGGGACTTCGCACGAGGAAATAGATTTAGCATGATGTAAGCTGGGTATTGACAGGCTCCTGTTATTGATAAACATCCTTAATGTTATATTGCAAACCCTCCACCCTCTAGTTTTCGACAGTCCTCCTTTTAGCAGCAGCCTTACGTGGAAGGCCGACACGCATTGAGGACAATTACCGTAAGAAACGTCTTGTTTTGCGAGATCGATTGACCCCTCATTCTTATCAAGCCGTAAACTGTCATGCAAGCTTCAGAATAATTGTTCGTCGTTACTAGTAAAACGGAAATCTGCTAGGTATCTGGATAAAGCCCGGTACTACATAAGAGGATAATTGTAGCAGTAAGTGTACTTCAGTAGATTTCACGTTCTTTGCTGATACTGTTTACATGCGTGTATAATAGAGAACTCATGCAATTTTATAGGTCAGCAAACCCAATACGTGTTATGCTTGTAGACTGTATTGCTAATACTGATAATTTTAAGTTGGACCATAAGTTTCCTTGTGTAGATGGCTCAGTAGTAGATCACTATTGATTGGCAGATATAAGGCCCTTAGAACAGCTTCTGGCTTCCTTTTCCACGTACCCCTTAGTTTTATAGTGTAGTGTACCACGTCATTCAGCCCACCGCTAGCGTCAACGACTGCCGAACTATTACTGATTTGCCTTCGTGTACAGTTATACGTTTTAATATAATTACAAGTGCTTGAATATTGTAGAGAACGTATTAGAGCTGGTTATTTCGGCAGAAACTGGACCACCTCTTATTATAATCAGAGAAGGGTTAACAGACAGAGTTATGTAACGGCATCACGGCTGTTTGAAAGGGCTTTAACTGACTACAAGGCAATCAAACTTAGTGACAGTTCAGAATCTCCAGAGCAAAGAAGCCAACAACTACCGAGGCCATATTTTACTCTAGGATGGGAACTTGTATATTGAATCATGCCCCGGGAATCATGTCTTGCAGTGACCGTTATATATATGCATGGTAATTTATTTAGGTCCAAGTAAAATAGGCTGATAATAATAGGTGCCATCCAATTCAAGTTTTGTTGCGACTCAGAAGCTGAACTGGATGATGAACTTTACTGTCAGAACTAAAGTATTCTTTGCTGGTTAAGAGCTCCACCTCGGTCCACGGATACGTTCAACATTTATTGGAAAAAATAAAGAGGCGACGAGGTATATAGACCGTGAAATTCCATTTTAACTAAGTTAAAATGTCTTAAAATGTCGTCTTCTTTCTCCACAATCATTTGAAACTGAATTCTACTTAAAGTTTTTCATCCCCGCGAATAACTGAAGAGGATAAACAGGGAGATATGACAACGAGAGCGACATTATACATATCACCCTTATGATTAGAAAAACAGAATCGAAAGACAACAAGAAAGGGTTGTGATGCAAAGTATTAAAATGAGTGATGAACTTTTAAGTGACCTCTAAACCGCATTGTTTGGATCAACAAATCTTTCTTGGTTCCGTGACGTCTCCGGTCAGCATTTCATGGAACTGCCGGGTTATGATCATCTGTGTCAAGAGAATAGTATTTTTTTTCGGGGAAAAGAGGCTTCTTCTGGCAGGGAAAATAGTCTCTTAAAATTAAGGGTATTTTTTATGCCGAAAATCACAATGCTGGTTTTGAGAATACTCGCTTAAGACGAAATTTTTCGAAAGTCATGCTTAATTAGATAATAAATTATTTCGTTGTTTAACTGGGAACAACGTAAGGATATGATTGATCAAAATTGAGTTTGAATCAAGGAGACGGATTCTGATCTAACTGTTAGAAAATAACAGGTATAAATTTTACAAGAGTGCGTTTCTCATTTCTTCAAGTTAAAATTTGTCAGTTGTCTAGTTAACTATGTAAAATTTGTTTCTTTTTGATTTCTAAGAGCTCTTCTCTGTCTGTATACATCGCGAACCACACACGAGTCAAATTGTAACGAAGTAAAAACTGTTCAACTTTTATGTGATAAACTGGGATGCTCTTTTTTTAAATTTACTGCACTCCAGAGCAAGCGGAGGTCAAGATGACTATGCAATTTCTATTTTGTTATATCCGATTTCACAAATTTTAATTGTAAGTAGAAAAATTCAGCCTCGTGTTGAAATCAGAGAGAATTCGACAAAAGGCATGCGCAGTATTGGAAGGAAATAATGGTCACGTGGTCATTTCTGCCTTTTCTCACCCTCACGAGTATGTCCGGAAAATATTACAATAAGTAGAGAAAATAAGCATGGATTTATCGCTAACTTATGTCAACGAAAACAAGATATGTGTTAAGATCAGAAGAGGATATCCTCTCTTGGCGAAGAACGTTTAAAAAATTAATTTCAGAATCTGAAAAAAAATTTAGGAAAACGACACTATCTGTGACGCTGTCTTGGAACCCCTCTCTGGTCCTTGCTATGTTATAATATTTTGCAAAACGAAAACATTGTTTTGAGCCCTGGTAGACGATCAGAACAATTAGAGGTCATTAAGAAACTATCATCGACCCTCCCACGTACGAGAATCGAACGAGAACGTATCGAACCACAAGGACTTCTTCCACAGAAGAGGTTCGAACGTCTTCTTTTAGCCTAAGGAAGAGAATTCATTTTATGTATGTTGTTATAAGCTCTTCATACTCTGAATAGTGTAGTACACAAAGAGAACATAGAGATCAAATCATGCGTATGTCAAGTGGCTGCTTACAAAAAGCAGTGTAAAATTAACCGTCCCCCCTAAAAAGGTCGCGGTCGCCTACGAAACGTGGTTATTTTCGAGAGTGTGTAATTGTAGTGACTGGCAAAATGTTGGTGTTTTAAACTATAAAGTGCAAGAAAGATCGAACAGCTATGAACGGATATTTTACTGCCCAGTATTTCGATGAGGTAAAATAATAAAAAAAAAAACTAACCCGTATCCGGCGCTGAAGAAAGCTTCATCTTTTGATAAAGTTCAGCTTGCTTATATCCAGATCTTCTAGACATCTATATTATACTTCCTTCCCATTTATATTTAGGAAAAATATATATTTGAAATCACGATAAATGTTTCAAAACAGCAGTGTACTGTCAGCAAAAGCCAGACTACTCATATTGTAGAATGCATGTTAAACACAACTGTAATTAATTTTAATTATCTTTTCTGCGCGTTGTCTCAGCCCAAACTCAGGTACACGAATGAAAACTTCTTATCATCCATGTTTTTTTTTGTCATTTTATTAACATTTCTTCGTTCTTTCTCAATTTAGATAATATCATAATCAAGTTAGTGAATGTCCGAGGCACTATGCAGAAGGAAGCTGAGGTAAACCACGCATATATATTAGCTTGCAAGAGCCAGATTTCTTTTTTTTTTTTTCGCGCTACCTGGGATCCATATAACTCAGTTAAACTGACCTCTCAAATTTATTGTCACATGACGTAAAGTGACGTCATTACGGCGTCATATCTTAAATTTTATTAGCTGAGTCTAAACTTCACCTTCATCTTTCATTACTAATAGATACAAAGTGAAACTGACACTAACAATTCAAGAAAAGAAAGAAAGAAAATAATGTTTTGGAGAAAACGTTGCCAAATACTAGGCTGTCAAACTCGGTTGCCATAGTCACGATAATGATAAATGCACTACGTCAAATGCTCCCTGATAAATAGGCTAATGACTTCCGAGTTCCAAAAATCCTCACCTTCAAAATGAGGTCAAGTGCACAACCTTTCTTGTGAAAATGAGTTTTATTTGCATGCATGAGAATAAAAAATAATTTCCATATAAAAGGCTGAGCACAATATTAACCTTGTTTTAATACAGAGGCCAGGAGGAACTCGGAAATGGCTTATTTAACACTAAGGGGTGAGTCGCCAAGGTTTTGCGGTCATAGCTTGTACGGTTTTGAAGTTATTCAACTTTAAAGTTGAGTCCCCCCGTTTGAATAGACAAAAATATTATTCTTAAAAAAATTATTGCTTTTTTTACGACATAACCTGATATATTTTGTATGTTATTGTATTTATTTGGCCACTGTTTTCAATTGGACTTTACTCTGAGCTATGCGCAAATGATATATGTAAAAATTATTCCACGAGTGCGCGTTGGATATGAGATGGTAGTAGCCAACTCGGCGCAACGCGCCTCGTTGGCTATAATCATCTCCTGATCATATTCAAGCGCGAGTGAAATAAATGTTTTATCAAATACGCTCACAACATATCGAGGATTCTACCCGACTTTATTTGTAAAAACAGCCGATTTGTAGCTTGAATTTTAACTTTGAGTAGACGCGTACATTTACCATATTTGGAGATCATGGTATAATGGCGCATATACCATGATGACTACGCCAATCAGAGCTTTAGAATTGCGTTATCCGATGATTCAGATTTTAATAATCATGTTTAGATCAAGATCGTTCTGTGGCCCCACATAAGGGGATCCAAGGCAGTCTTGGATTCTGGAACTCCACGCCGTGGATTCCGCTACTGGATTCCAGTTTTTGTCAGTGGTACTTGAATGATCCGGATTCCAATAGTTAGGAGGATTTTCCGGATTTTTTGAGGGGTAATCCGGATTCCACAAGCAAAATTTTTGCACAGTCCGGATGCCACAGGTAAAACATTTCCCGCCTTCCGGAATCCGGAATCCTGTACTGAGGAATTTTTTTATTTACTTCTTTCTCTCTCCTTCTTAAGGATGCCAGATCTGAGGGATCATCAACCTCTTTCGCAAGAGGCCCTTTAAGAGTAACACTAGTGGGAGACGAATGGGGATCATCAAAAGGCGGATTGTCTACGCTGAACAGAGAACTAGCAAAACATTTGGGACGGCAGCCTGGGGTAGAGGTAACCCTTCTATTGCCACATTACAGTGAAAGAGAGAAGCAAGAAGCTAATGAATGTAGAGTAAGCCTTGCGACACCTGAGCCAATGATTGGGTTTGATTCCATCCGGGCATTGAGCTTTACTAGAGAAGATCATGATATGGATGTTGTTGTAGGCCATGGTCAGAAGCTCGGAGCACCAGCTCAGGCCATAGCAAAACAGCGCAGGTGCAAACGAGTTCATATAGTACACACTGCTAGTGAAGAGCTTGCAATGTTTAAGGAAGGCGAAAAAGCGCTACCAAAAGGCGAGGAAAAACACCAAGCTGAATTAGAACTGTGTAAGAAGGCTGAAATCGTCGCGGCCATTGGACCGAAGCTAGCGGAAGCCATCTCCGCCCCCCTGCGGTCGTACGGTAAGGATCAACAAGTGATAGATATCACACCTGGAATCTTTCCGGAGTTCACAAAGATGCAGCAAGCCAGTGGAAGAGGGGAAAGTTCCGCATCTTAGTGTTTGGTCGGGGTGACTCGGAAGATTTTGAACTAAAAGGATACGATATAGCCGCCCAAGCTGTAGCAGGCTTAAACGATAAAAGCTACCTTTTAATATTTGTCGGAGCGCCAAAAGGAAAAGAAGAAGAGGTCAAAAATAACTTGCTGAAGTGCGGCATTTCTCGAAGCCAATTTATCGTGCGAAGCTTTATTGAGAGTCGTGGTGAACTGGAAAAACTCTTCTGTGAGGCGGATTTAGCCATTATGCCTTCACGAAGAGAAGGTTTCGGTCTTGCAGCACTCGAAGCTCTTTCCGCTGGCCTCCCCATTTTGGTGGGTGATAATTCTGGATTAGGAAAAGCTCTGCAGACTTTAACTTTTGGATCGTCATTTGTGGTAGACTCCGATGAAGCGGAGGAGTGGGGTAAAGCTATTAGACGTGCGAAACAGAAAGAAAGGCAAATTCGGCTCAACGAAGCGCTCTTTCTACGACAGTTTTATAACGAAAAGTTCAATTGGGAGACGCAATGTAAGATCCTGCTTGAAAATATGCGCCTTCTTTTTCAATAAACTTCAAGGGTCGGTTCAGATCTTGGCCAGGGTCGTTTAGGATTCATTGGATAGTCTTTGCCAATGACAAAAACTGCCCGTGCATCCGTGCATGTCAGTTTTAATGAACAAAATAACAGTTTGATACTTATATTACTTAATACTTGTCTTCTTACCATTATTGATACGGGACTACTTAAATTAGGCTCTCGAGGACGTAGCCTCGAAATACATGTATTCACGAGTTTAATCTTCCGTCGTGGGGGTTGCGGAGTTCATCAAGTCCTTTTCTCTGACCGCGTGAATCTTCTAACACAGTTGTCCTGGGTTCCAATCTTTGGCACCGTTGTTGATAGCCAATAAAGAGACAGTAGATTAGTAGTCTGCAGCGTGACGATACTAAAAAGGGCTGTGTAGCAGACTAGTAGATTAGTTCACGGTGAGCGCTATTAGTTAGTGCTGCTATGCTTTATAGAATTTTTTCACCTGATGTCACGAAAATTAATACCGACGGCGACCAGATTAGTGCACCGAGCCAATCCTGTGGAGACATCTGAACTCCTGCTAGTGATATGAATAAACTAACGCACTATAAATTACACCAAAATAATTTTAGTGGTTTTAATTGAGCTGATGTGATCAGTTGTTTCTTTTTTTAATTAAAATGACATCAGCTGTTTTGATCGTAAAAGAAAAGGTTGTGCAAGAGATAGAAAATTCAGTCCAATCAAAGTTAAAGCCAATTCCTACCTCATTTACCTCAATATGTAAACCTTATGGATTACCACAAGAATGGCTCAAAGATAAGTGGAATCCAAAACCTCATACGTGGTTTTTGACAGTAGAACGACAAAACAGAATCGTTACAGTAGTTTTGAAAGCGGCAAAGAACCTCCAGAAACCTCATCCAAAAAACGTTTTAATTTTTATAGATTGACATGGTTGCAGCTACGGTTGTAGCCTGTGAACAAGCATTTAGTCGAGCGGGGTGGGGAAAGGGAAAAGCCTTTCCCTTCCCTTTCCTCGCTATTTTTCCCCAAACAAAGAGCCTGTTCACAGGCTACTACGGTTGCGTTTCTATGCGAAAGTCTGAAAATATAATAAGATTCTTGATCTCAGCTTCACTGCCCAACTACCCCTCCCCTAACCCAACATTTTGCCCTATGTGAGAAGTAAGTGTTAAATGTTGACTTAGGGGAGGGGTAGGTAGGCAGTTATACAGAAACCTAAATTGATCCAATCCGCCTACTCTGAGTTCCCGAATTAAGTTTTGATCCGATTCCCAACATTTTGATGAAGTTTTAGTACTTTTAAAGTATACGTACCTCGCCCTCCTCCTTCCCCGCCGCCTCCACCCTCTTTCCTGCAGCAACATTTGTTTTTTTCCCCTACATGGTCCGTACTGAACACAATTCATAGCGGTAAATCCTCCTGCGCATTGCTGATTTTCTTTTATACATTTATGGCTCTTTTTAGCTTAACTACCACCTGAAAAACAATGCATTTTGTTATTTACAAACATACGCAATTACTGAGTGATTTATCTACAGCGATCGCAATAATCCTCATTCCTAGACTACGTTATGGCGGGATTCTTGGTCGCTCTATCTTTTTCATCTGTGGAGGAACGGTCCTACAAGAGTAACTACGGTGAGTTTCTGCCGCTTAACACTTTATCTGGTCCCATCCCAGAAGGTTTGAAGGCTTGGGCAGTGTAATAACAAGGCGAGATATAGTGATAGCGTTTCGGTGGCTCCACATTGGTCACAATTAGGCAGTCTGTCATACGGTGGAGAATTAGAGCAGACGGTAAGATATGGTGTGCTATTTTCCAGATGGTGTCTCCATGTTAATTAGATGCTGAAGGTGTATGGAGAGTTTTCTATAAACTGGCATTGAACTGATGTAGATCGCCATTGTGGAGCTTGCGCTTGAAGGAGTTACACCGCGGTGGTAAAGGGCCTCTGAACACCGTTTTGACGCACGGGGTCTGACGACTATTCCATACAGATGAGCCTTGTAAGGCCACGATAACTGTATATGGTTGTTATTGCATGCGTGATATTACTGTGCGCATGTGTGAGGTACATATTGTGTGATATTGCTGTGCGCATGCGTGTGTCTCTTGCTGTAAGGTTGGTTCGCCCGTTCGGTTTGTTGAGTAGGACAGTACGCGGGTTTTGCGGGGTGCCTTTAATTTGCATCGCGAGAGATGATTGTGGTGCGGTTGCAGTGGTGGTAGTTGACTGGGTAGAGATGTTTTTCAGTTGTTGTGGTAGGGCTTGTAGCAGTTGTTGATACTCGCGTGCGGTGTGTTGAGCGTTGTGAAGGTGCTCTTGCGAGGGAGGGGTAGGAGAGGTTCATTTATGGAGCGGAGTGGTAGACAATAAGGTATTTAATATGTCAGACACCTCTACTTATATAAGGTTGGCGGTAATCAAGGTTTGGTTGGTGATAGCCTGTTGCAGGCTCTTAGACAGTCGTGTCCGCTGAATTGAGAAAGCGCAAACACGAAAATAAAACGGGAGGAAACTTTTCCTTTTTCCCTCTCCGCCAACTTTTCGTGTGCCTTATTCTTTCGCGTCTTCCCCACTATCTGAGAGCCTGCAACAGGCTAGGTTAGGGAGTGTAGCTAGTGAATGACATTGTTCCGGTAGAGGCCTTCGTTTACGAAGTTGACCTCTTGTGCGATTTGGTTTATGTTTGAGCCAGGCAGTGAGTAGTTCTTCATGATATGGTAGCTTGGGATAGAGCGGGCCTCTAGGTTGAAAGTCGAAAGCTAGATTGAGTGATCCAATGCGGATGTTGTTAACAATGTGCGTTTTTTCAGGGGTGAGAAGCGATAACTTATACTAAGTGTAGTTAGAAAAAGGGCGTAGATCTTGCAAATGATACAACAATCGCTCTTGTAACAAACAAACGCTCGAGTTGAGTAAGTTATACAGTCGAATCCCGATAACTCGAACCTTCAAGGGAAATCGAAAAAAGTGCGAGTTATCGGGAGCTCGAAGAAAGTAGCCGAGAGTAAGGAATAAACAGTTTTTACTGCACAGTGAACATTTTAATCACATTTAATTGTAGAAATGTCAAGTGAAAATTAAAAGATACTTCTAGGTTATAAATCGGAAGTAACGTAACAAAACATTGCCTAAATAGAGCTTTCTTTTTACTGTTTTGAGAAGTAAAGTTGTTTCACGTTAGATTTGTGACAAACAACATCAGCCTCCATTAGTACTAGTATATGCTTACAACACGTCAATGGGAAATTCAAAATTCAATGCTTCGGACGCCGGTGGACTGTTTTTTTTCCCCCGCTTTTAATTGCTCAAAATATGGTTCGAATAATCGAGGGTAAATTGGAAATTACAAGGTTTCTACGCCCAAATTTACAAAGTTAGAGAGACGCCTGGGTACGAGGCGAGCCAATCTGCTAGGCTTCAGGCTTTTTGGTTAGCAGGCGGGCGCCAGGGTAGGTACGGTAGGTGCTTCGTATCAAGCCAGGAATCTACCCGCTAACCAAAAAGCCGGAGGACCCTGGGTACAAGAGCATTCTCATCCCCAGAGCCTCCCGTCCTTTTAACCAGCGGGAGCCTTCGCACCAGGAAATACCTACCTTCCATAATTTAGCAGAAGCTGGGTACTGAGCGTAACCGCCTTAAAAAACGCTGTTGATAAATTGAAACCCTTCGACAGTTTCTGGCAGTTTTCCCTTTGCGGAAGCAAAAAGGAAGGCCGACACGTACTGAGGAAAACGTAAGAGGCTTTCTGTTTTGTGAAAATAACGAGTAATCCCGCATTTTCGTAATGACTTTGATTATTATGCTATCTTCTAGAATCTTCTACCGTCGTTAAAATGGAAAACTGCTGCATGTTTAGAAATAGCCGAGCATTACCGTTAGAAGAAAATTATAGCAGTGAATGTAGTTATATTTCACGTTCTTTTCTGATACTGTTTTTACTGTTGAGAACTCGTGTAAATGAGGTCAGCTAGCCGAATACGTATTACATATGAATGTAGAGTGCCTCATTGTTAATACTGATACTTTAAGCTGTAAGATAAGTTTCCTTGTCTGGATTGATCCCTATCCACCGGCTGATGTAAACAAAGGCCTTTGTCAGTGTTTAAAAATAGTTTCAGCTTCAGGCTCTATTCTTCTTGCTGTTTATTAGCAATGTAGTATCAGACAGTGTACCAGATCATTCACGCGATCGAGAGCGGTAACGCGCCAACGAGTTTTATCATTTGCTTTAATTTTAAGCTCGTATACCTTGACATTTGATTGTCTTGATTACGAGTGCGAGATCAATACGACTTGCTTAGAGCTAGTTCAAGATGTCCCCAGAACTTTCCAGCACTTTCGTTGAACTGGCACGAGACTTAGATAGATGAGTGGTGTGAAACTACAGTGAAAATCTGAAGAAATTGAAAACTTTGTACTCCTACGCCATCTTAATACAGTCTTACTCACAGTTCGGTCTAATAATCCCTATTGAAAAGAAGCCGACAACCAGCATAGAAATGTATATCATGAGAAGCGTATTGAAGGGAGTAAACAAACTGGGCGTAGGACTAGGAACTGGAAATTCGTCCCCTGCTTGAACGAACCATTTCGAACAATGATCATTATAATTCTACGTACGCTTTGTACACATCTTTTCTATCTTTTACACGGATATGCATTTCAACTATGCACATATAAACAGAACTACCGATGTAAATACGTGCCATCCAATTCACGTTCTATGGTGAATTCACCTGAACTAGATGATATAATGTATGTAACATTTCATTACTTTACTAGTCTTTACTTTCATGACTCAAGATTATCATGAGTATATCTTCGGTGGGCAAGAGCTCCACCGACGTTCAGTCACAATTAATGTTAAAGCGACGAGGTATAGTAGACCGTGCCCTTTCAATTCAACTAAGCGTAGTTTTCCTTCTTTTTTGTTCATTTAAAACTGAATTCAACACGAAGGAAAAGGAGATCCAGGAAGACAGAAAATAATTCTCTGCATATTCACTTATCAATCACGCAGGGTTGCAATATGTACTCGCGTGTTAAACTGAGTGATTATTTCCAGGTTAATGACCTCCAAACCACATTGTTTTGATCTTAAGGATTGTTTCTTCTAAAGTTTCCGACCGGCATTTCGAGGAATTGGCCGGGATATGATAATCTGTGTCATGAAAAGTGTCTCTAACTAAAAGGATATATATTTTTTATTTTAGACTACTGGTTATGAGAATACTCCTTTTTCTTCACATTTGAATGCTAAATCCTTCAGGCGTAATTTTTTCCAAAGTCGTGCACTGTGAGGTTATGATAAAAAATGGCAATGTTTAATTCGGATACGCAACATGAAGATTTGATTAACCAAAACGTAGTTTCACAAACTTAGCGAGATATTTCATAATCGTTTAACAAAATACGTTTCTCATTTTTTCCCCTAGAATTTGCAGTTATCATGCATGTTAACAAAGTAAACTTTTTCTCTATTTGTTTTCTAAAAACTCTCTTCTCTGTCAGTACTAATGATTGCCGATGACTTAAGGACTAACTGAAGCGATCAGATGTCACGAGTCGATAGAAGTTCACGAATCAGTGTTATTATAAATTGAAGCAACCGAGATACCCTTCACTCCCTACAATCACTGAGCAAGCTCGCTTTTCAGAAAGTGTTTTAAAAGCACATGTTGGCGACGAACGTCAGAGATTACAAATGCCAATATCCGACAAGGTGATGTTACACGAGACGATTCGCAACGACGATTTTTAGCGCAACACAGCGTTTCAATATTGTTGCGACATTGTTTCGAATGGTTCCAACATTGTTTCAGCCTTGCAACGTTGTGTTGCGCTAAAGGCGTCGTTGCGAATCGTCCCGTGTAACATCACGTCAAAAAGTAAAAGTTTTTCGCCAAGGTCTTTAGCAGGCGAAGGTAGAATCATTCAGTCTGACATTTTGAAAACGGTATCGGCAAAAAGTATTACTCAATACATTGTAGAAAAACTGAAATGGCCACTTTGTCAGCTTTGCCTTTTGCCCTAAACTTGATGCTTATCTCCACACTCGTGCCCCATCAAGGAGCTAAATTATCCACCACAAAAAGCGGAAAGAAATGTAACTTCCGCCACGACTAACTTATGTCAAGGAAAATAAGACATTAGTTAGAAGCAGGAGAGGATATTCTCGAGCTCTTGGTGAAGAAGGTTCACAAAATTAATTTTAGAAGAGGGTTTTTAGAAAAATAACATTATCAATATTTCACCGATGTACAAATTTAAGTCGGGGGAAGGCAGTTGGAACTTGCTAACATTTTGCAAAAAACATAACATTTAGAAGATAGCCTGCATGTTATCAACTCTACAAAATGATACAAATGTCGTGGTATGTGGTGCTGTTGACCTCATGCAAAATTCAGGTTAATATCAATAGCTTAAAGATCATTAGAAAGTATGGTTTTTTTTAACACTCAAGATCTAAATTACGTTCTGATTAACTCGCTGCTTTTGGTATTTTTTTTTTTGAACGTTTTATGTACTTACAATGTCAAAAATTTGCATTGTTGCTTAATAGTTCAGATCTCTTAATCATAGTAACCGACTAACAATAAGGTTTGCTAACGAATAAATCTAAATTTGTGGAGGAATGAATGAACTTCTACTGAAGAGAAGGGGTGGGTTCTGGCCTAAGAAAAATTATGACCTCCCCCAGCAAAACGGTTTTGTGCATTCGTGGGTTACTCCATAGTTGGACCATGGTTAGTCCATAGTTATTAGAGGAGACTGGTCATGAAAAGCGGCAAACATCAATGATAAAAACAACAGTGCTGCAGTTTATGCTGGAAGCAGCCTGAAAGTGCACAATCCTTTGTTTTCTGTTGGCAAATTGTTACGGAATAAATTAATGCAACGTTTTTATTGGTCAATACAATCAAAATGATAGGAATTCTTTTGAACGTTGTGCACTTTCAGGTCCACAAAAACATATAACAAAGGAGTCTGACGGGTTTCATAACCATTCCACTCAATTAACTATGGTTAGTCGGAATAGATAACTTTTATGGTTTTGTTAGCCTTTGAACAGCCTGCTCCGCGGCTAGTATCCAGATCTTCTATTTATAACTACTTTTCAATAGTAATTTTCCATTGATATTCAGGAGATAAACAGAAACTAATCATGATATGATGTTTCAAAAAAGCTGACGGTAAGCAAAAATTGCTACTCTCATTGCACGGTGCATGACTGTATAACGCTGTGCAATAGACCCACGTTTTTTTTGCAACTTTTGACGTGGACAAGTAAGGGGAAATTCGTTGACATTACTAGAAAGAGCGCCTAACAATTACAGTTCCTCAAAGTCTCGAAATTTTACAGACGTTTGTATGGTGAGGGGCACAAACTTGCCCCCCACCATACAGAAGTCAAGTTTTGCAACTTTGCGGAACTCTATCTTCGCTTGCTAAAGACGTATCACTTTCAAATTTGACAGTTTTACTAATTTTAAGGCCGTCTTTCCAGTGATGTTGACGGATTTTCCCTAACTTGTACATGTCAAAAGTTGAAAAAAACGTGAAAGGGTCTTATTGTGATTTATATTTCGTTGGTGCAGCATTCTACACGAATGAGAACGTATCATCCCTTGGGAACCTTAATATCATTCTCTCTTTGGATTATGTTCTAATTCTTTTTCCTTTCTCAGTTTAGGTAACATCAGTCCTTTAAAATCAAGTCAGGCAGTACTCGTCGCCATGCGTAGCGAAGTTGAGGTAAACAATGATTAAACCTACAGTATAGTAACCAAAAATAACACGATGAAACGTTCCCATTAAGATGCACGTACCCAGCGCCCATATTCCAGAGAGACATTTCGAGTATACCACCTCTGGAAAAACAAAAGAATAAGAGATTCATCCAAAAGGCACACAGAGGCCCATCCACGGAGAAAAGAGGTATACAACAACAAACAATGTTTGACTTAGGTCAAATTAAAAGTGTGAACGATTTAAAAAGTTCTTTAATTATCAATAACAAAACTTACTCAGCAGTAGCTAGAGCTGAACCATACTGTACTCAGAGAAGGCCTTCTTTTCTCCCCAATTTCTTTGTTGACGGACATTTCAATTAAGGGGAGAAAGGGCCCTTAGAGTGTGCTTTTGCGCGATGCCCTTCCCCCATTTCTTTACAGTCCCCTATCAGTTTCCCGTTAGCCTAATATGTAGCTGACGGGATGTACCTAACGATTGCTGTAGATTTTTGGCGGCAGAGCCGCGAGAAGATTAGGCGCAAGTCCACGCTCTGGAAACTCCCTCGCTGCTCCGCCGCCAAGAAAATACCCCGGAAATAACAATCCCGCCAGTTAAAAAGGCTACAATAGTTTTCCGTAGGATCGTCGTGATCGAGCGCTTACAATAGTATCTTGGTTTGTAATGTACCGAGGGGCCGCCGTCGAGGTGTGCCGCCTGTTAGAGTAAGCGCTTGATCGCGATGATCTTACCGGAAAATAGTCATCTACAGTCTTTTCCCAGGGCCTAGGTTATACCACAACAAAGTAAGATCCATACAATGAGATAACCTAACATACTAAAAGCTTCCGAGTGCTGTTGCGCGCATTACTTGTAAACCAGCGGGATTATTTCTAGGCAAAAGAAACAGTGGTGATTAAAGGCTGCTATTTTTGCCAATGTAGATTCGCCAAACTCAAGTTTATATATTTCTCTTTCCCCCTGTAGGGAAACAGAAATGATGGACCATCAAGCTCTTTCGCAAGAAGACCTTTAAGAGTAACTTCTTTGGGAGATGAATGGGGTTCATCAAAGGGCGGATTGTCTACGGTGAACAGAGAACTAGCAAAGTGCCTGGGACAACGACCTGATGTAGAGGTAACCATCCTTTTACCACAATTCAGTGAACCGGAGAAGGAAGAAGCCAACCGTTGTAACGTGCGTCTTACCACACCAGAGCCAATGCCCGGTGTTGATCCCAAAATAGGATTGAGCTTTCCTCGTGGAGACCTCGATATTGATGTTGTTATCGGCCATGGTCAGAGGCTCGGAGCACCAGCTCAGATCATAGCAAAACAGCGCAAGTGCAAACGAGTTCATGTAGTACACACTGCCAGTGAAGAGCTTGCAATGTTTAAGAAATACGACAAAGCGATATCAGGAGGCGGGGAGAAGCACCGAAAGGAAGTAGATTTTTGTAAGGAAGCTGATATAGTCGTGGCCATGGGACCAAAGCTGACGGAAGCCATCTCTGCAAACTTGCGGCCGTATGGTAAAGATCAACACGTGATAGATTTCACACCTGGAATCTTTCCTGAGTTCGCAAAGATGGAGCAAGCCAGTGAGGAGGGAGGAAAGTTCCGCATCTTAGTGTTTGGTCGGGGTGACTCGGAAGATTTTGAACTAAAGGGATACGATATAGCCGCCCAAGCTGTAGCAGGCTTGAACGAAAAAAGCTACCTTTTAATATTTGTCGGAGCGCCAAAAGGAAAAGAAGAAGAGGTCAAAAATAACTTGCTGAAGTGCGGCATTTCTCGCAACCAACTTATCGTGCGAGGCTTTATTGAGAGTCGTGGTGAACTGGAAAAACTCTTCTGTGAGGCTGATCTCGCCATTATGCCTTCACGAACGGAAGGGTTTGGTCTGGTCGCTCTGGAAGCACTTTCCGCTGGTCTTCCGATTGTGGTGAGTGATAATTCTGGATTTGGGCAAGCTCTCCAAACCGTAACCTTTGGTTCGTCGTTTGTAGTAGACTCCGATGAAGCGGAAGAGTGGGGTAAAGCTATCAGACGTGCGAGACAGAAACCGAGGCAAATTCGACTAAGGGAAACGCGCTATCTCCGGGAGTTTTATGACGAAGAGTACAAGTGGGAGACACAGTGTGGGATCCTGGTTGAAAGAATGCGCGTCCTCCTTCAATAATTTTCAAGGGCGGTTAAGAACTTGGCCAGGGTCGTTTATGATCCATTGGGTAGGCTTCGCCAGTATGATAAAAATTGCCCGTACATCCGTGCATGTCGATTTTAATGAACAAAATGGCCGTTTGATTCTGATACGGGACTATTTAATATAAATTTAGGCTCTTAAGCACGTACCCTAGAAATGTAATCACGAGTTTAATCTTCCTTTGTAGGGGTTGCGGCGCCTAGGCGCCCTGTGTCATGATATCTACAATTTTCTGGAATTCATCTACTTGCTTCTACTACTTGCTTTTAGATAAGAACGTTCTAGAATGTCAATTTGCTAATCTCTATTATTATCCCGAACGTTGTGTAAGTCTCTATAAATAGACTGATTATGTATTTGTTTGGAACATTCTAGAAACCCCCTCTTTAAGGTATATATAAGCAACCCCTAGACTAGTTTTGGTGTGTGTGTTAGTATGTCATTAGCTCTGAGTGTAACCTACTTCTGAAGAGATTAAAGTTTGCGTTCTACGAGACATAGTCGACCCAACGTTCCTCAAAGTGACTGACAAAACTCCCTGGTTCTCATGTCCTTTCTCTGACAGCTTGAATCTGTGTATGTATATACATTATCCACTTATCTTTTCTCTCTCTCTTTTGTTTTTCTTAAGGGGGCGCTCCCTTTAGACTTCATGTTTCAAAGAAGGGTAGATGAAGGGAATTCACGAATTCAAGAATATAAAAGGATACGAAAAATTATCATTTAATCATTTAAAGGGGCCTTTTCAAACTTGAGATGCGACATATACCTAAATCATTTTCTTTCTTTTAAGGACAAAAAGAAATAAAAGTACGTCGTATGTTGAGGGGGTCAGTTTCAGTTGAAGATATACGCCTCGTAGGATGGCGGCTCCGCCAGAAAAATCTTCCCGAAACTCACGCAAGTGAGCTATATCAAGAATGGTATACAAAAGGGAGAGGGTAGGGTCCTTGGGGAGGAGCCTACCACATAAAATAAAACTTAGTTGAGTAAGCAAACTCAACCCCACCCCCCCCCCCCCCCCCCTTTGGGCTTCAATTGTGGAAAGAGTGGGGTATCCTCCTGGTGAAGTGTAAACCTTCAACTGCCCTAACTCACTAATTGCAACGGTAGACGAAAGCTGGAAAGGCGACATAAAAAGTCACCCCGGAGAGGACCCCTATAACTAGCTATAACGATAGGAAACAAGTGCTCTCATGCACCACCCTCGCACTACGCCTTTCTCAGCAAACCAGCTTAGCCGAGCTAAGAAGGTGGTGAATTAGTTCAGCAAAGACAAAGTAGGCCTTGTGTAACGCTATGTCAGTAATTCTTTCTTCCACGGACAAAAATTTCCCGGGAGAGGATCCGCGCAAGGAAAATCGTTAAAAGGCGGCACAAGGTGACTGCCTCTCACCGTAGTAGGCGCGTCGAAATTTACTTTGAAAGTAACGTACAATTAGCCTGTAGAACAGGCGTTATTGCTTCGCGTTTTTCAGGCGAGCAACGACGAGCGAGAAGTGAAAGACATGCGCGACGGAGAAATGCATCCCCCGTCGCGCGTGTCTCGTGCCTGGCGTTCCTCGCTCGCTTAGCGCTTGCCTTCGCTCGTCTGAAAAACGCGTAAAGACAACGTATAATGGCCAGATGTGGCCAGGGAGGATGGGAACGATTAGCCTTGACAAAGATTCATCAAAGTACACAGCCAAGACCCTCCCCCACCTCCCCCAAACTTGGTTTGGAACCCTCCAATAAAAAAAATTCCTGGATTTCTTGCTGCAGATTGCCCCAACTTGAAAAGCTGTACAGCAACCAACAACGACTAAAGCTTTAAAAGCTTTATTTATAGATGAAAGTAAACAGAGTACACACCTGTAATATATGACTTACTATACCATGTAAAAGCCCCGGGGGGGGGGGGGTACTCCCATACATTACCTATACGGGTATGTGCCGCCCAAAGGGGTCGTGATTTTGAAGCTCCTGATTTCGAACGGGGTATCCATTTCAGAGGCGTTTTCTAGAACGGGGTATAAAATTTCCAACGCGCGAAAGCTCCACTTTTGTAAGCGGCCATTTGAAAGTATTCAAGGACAGATTGCTTTTAAAAATACGGTTCAATGCGTTAACAAGCAAACTGTTGTACTCTTGTTGCACCCCAGAACGGAGTATAAAAAATTGGCCCATTTCTAGAACGGGGTATCAGTTTTAGGGCGAATACTAGAACGGGGTATAAAAAATTGGCCCATTTTTAGAACGGGGTATCAATTTTAGGGGAAATTTTTTCCAGAACGGGGTGCCAATTTGGAGTCCCGGGCGGCACATACCCACCCAAAAAATACCCAAGTGCCCCCCCCGGGGTAAAAGCTCACTAGGTTTAAGACCTTTAAGACAGGATCTGCTTTGCACAGAAAGGTGATTATAATCAGTGAATTAATCAATGAATCAATCATGAAGTCATGGACTTTTGCACTGACCGATTATTGGATGCAAAGAAAAACCTACAATAATGGCTGTTTGACGGCCAATTGTTGTCCACTGACAAAGAGATTACTTCTCTCTTTCCAGGCTGTCAAGCCTCGTGGACCATTTTCACCCACTGTACAATATCCAAAGGCATAAATTTTTTCCCTTTTTATTTTAAAGGGTATGCTTTTACAAAATGATAATATTATCAATGCTTGTTTTACAGGCATGTTCATGTACACCTCACTGACTGTTGACATCTACACAAACAATCACTGCTTTGTAGATTTTTAAAATGCACATACACTACACTGACTGTTGACATAAAGCATGCCTGCTTTCATCTGAGAGTAACTACAAAAAATGATAATTACTTTATCAATGCCTGTTTTAAGGGCCTTTTAAATGCTACTGATCTTCACTGAGTGTTCACATAATTTACACAAACCCAGGGAATTTAAATCAGAAATGCATCTTTAAAACGCATGTACACTACACTGAGTGTTGACACTGCTTTTATCTGGGATTAACAATGCAAAATGATATTATCAACGTGGGCCTCTTTTATAACAGGCCTATGTACATGTACACTTCACTGAGTGTTTACATATCTACACAAACAGTCATTATAAACTAACTGATAATGCACCCCTTTTAAAAAAAAGCAATAATATTGCACTATACTGCTTTTTTCGGAGATTAACTAAACAACATAATATTATCAATACCTGTTTAACAGGCCTATGTACATGTACACTTCACTGAGTGTTCACATGTCTGCACAAAAAAATCAATTTAAACCAATGCTATCCAATGCTATCATGCAGCTTTAAAATGTATGAAAACACTACACTGAGTACACCTTGACATAAAGCATGCCTGCTTTTATCTTGAGATAAACTATTTAAAATGATATTAAAAATGCCTGTTTAACAGGCCTATGTTCATGTACACTTCACTGAGTGTTGACATGTCTACAGAAACAATCATGTTATGCCATTGTAGCTTTCAAATGCATTTACACTACACAGAGCGTTGACATAAAGCATGCCAGCTTCTATCTGAGAGTATAACAACAAAAGTAACTGTATTAAAGAGGGAACTCGCTCTTTTTTCCTCACAAAGTGAAACCAAGTAAAGAAAGTGATACATGAAAAAGTCCTGACATTAAAATGTCGAGTGTTTCAATAAAGTGCCAACTGCAACTAGAACAAGAAATCTAGATGATGCCTATGGGCTTTCTTGATCTGAAAAAAGAGTAAAAAAATAACTAAAAATTTGTTAATGTACAAAATAATAGTTAAAAGATTTAAGCACATCTACATTATTCAGTAACTTGAACACCACTGTGATACACATAAGCCGATTACACAGATTGAAGTGATAGCCAATATTTGCTTGTTGTACCATGGCAAAGAAAATAATAACTGTCTTCTAAGAGAAGCTGCAAGATTTCTCCTTTTCTTTTAGCCCTGTTTCTCTTGTCACTGGCTCTTGCGGCAAATCCTAATATCTGTGCTACATTTTGAACTACAGTGGAACCCTGCTTTATGGTCACCTGCTTGATGTGGACACCCATATATAACTGACACTTTTTGGCATTGTTCCCTTGGTGTCCATATTAACTGGGTTCCACTGTAACACCTACACAGACAAGGTTACTACTCATAATTATTCTTTACTAGCTATTTGTTTTCATTTCAGTGTACTCAGGGAAATAGCCAAACTGCAGTATCAAAACCAATGTAGTTCAGTGTCATAATATTTGTAGATAAAGAGTTTTTAAAACATTAACTAGAAAATTAATGTGTGGCTCACAGAACCTTGTAAAGCCCAGGAAAAGCGCCAACAATAGGAATAAAGAGAAAACAAGCTCAGAGAAAAAAAAGGGAATAAAAAAAGAATCCCCCTCCCCCCCCCCCCCAACAAAAATAAAATAAAATAAAATAAAACAAATAAAACAAATAAAACAAAAACAGCAAAACTTGGCTGGAACTTGAACACAAGAACTCTTGCTAGTCAGAAAACCTTGCATACTTGGGAGCCAACTACCGTGTTTTGCAAGGAGTAACTTATAATGATTAATTGCTTATTATTTATGGATTCAGTGCAAATAGGTTCAGCACATACATCATTCCAATGTCAGATAATCAAATTCAATGTTAGCGCCAGCCTCAGCAAAACTTAACACTGCATGCCACACCCCACTAAACTCAACCTGATTCTGCCACTGCTTTTCTTCTCTGCTTTCACTAATTCACAATAATTACATGTTGGGTTGATGCAGTAATGATGTGGCATTTGAGCCAGACCTATAAGAATAAGATGCCGCTCACTTGAGCTAGTAAAAGGGGTTTAAAAGACTGAGATGGGGAAATTTAGTGTTAGTAGCAGCTCTTAACTAACCTCCATGTAGACCCATAGTTAGTCCTAGACCCAACAATCTTCCCCTTCAACAACTGAATCACCTGGCTGTTGGATGCCTTTGCTACAGTGACCACTTGTTTGCTTTGAAGGCAAATTGGACACATTTTCCACCAAAGTTTGAGTATCTGAAAAAAAAGGTTATAATAATAAATCCGATAATACCATTGTTACCCATTTTTGGTAAAAGCTAAATTAAAATGGAATGTATTTATATATTGAACTTTTAAAGTTACCATTAGAACGGTGTTTTACAAACAACAATATTTTTATGGAGTATTATGAAAACTAGACACTCTGAGCTAAAAGAAGGTACCTTTGCCTTTTTAGTGACCTAACACTGAAAAGTATCCCTAAAAGTTTTGCCTTATTAAAGGAAATTTTCTATAAAAGCAAAATAAGTGAAAAACTTGCAATAAATTAAATCCATACCAAAAACCATGCTGAACATCATTTCAACCAAAGGTGTAAGCTGCTTCTTCCAGCTGTACATCTCATCGTAGTTTGAACGCAACATTGCTGCTTGCTCAAGTCTGGTCTTCCTGTCCTTTTCTCTGATGGTTTTGATTCTTGAAGCCCAATCACTGGCATCATCAGAATGCACAATGGCTGATGTTCCAAATGTGACATCCCTGAGAGCCTCACCAAATCCTGATTCCCCATGGACAAGCACAGGAAGCCCAGCAGATAATGCAAGAAGTGCCTCCCAACCAAACTCCTCGTCACCTGATGGCATAATTGCAAGGTCCACCTCTAAGAACAGCTTTTTCCACTCGTCTTCAGTTTTTGGAAGGTTCCTTATCCTAAGCTGGCTTTTAGAAACACCACACTTATGAAAAAGATCCTTAAACTGCTGCTCTGTTCCTTTCCCCGCACCAACATAAAAAAGATGATAGGAATTGTTCTTTAACTCTGCCACTGCATCGGCAGCTGTTTTGAGCCCATCTTCAAAAAAATTGTCAGGATTATCCCCACCTAAAAGTAGGACACGAAAGTTTCTTCCATCATTAATGGCATGATTTAAGTTACTAAATTCACTGATGATTCCAGGAGTGAGATTAAACACTTGTTTTCCTTCTGAGCGAAGAGAAGCAGACAGGTCATCAGTTGTCTTGGGTCCTATAGCAACAGGAATGTTAGCAGCTGTGGAAAGTTCCTTTCTGCAATCTTCTAAATCTTCATAAGTTTCCACAACTTTATAAGAATGAGACAATGACTCATTGCCTTGATCAATATATATGTTCTTGCATTGATATCGCTCTTTCCAGTGCTGTGCAATCTTACCCAGTCGTGCACCAATTCCTATTACAATGTCTGTTTTGAGGTCTTCTGGTGGACAATACAACCAATCAATGGGGTCAGGAAAGAATGGTCGTTTCTTAGCTTTGACAATGGTAACTCTATATTTTTCTAGATTCCTTTCCTCCCAATCATAATTCTGTGCACTTTCTGGAACAAGTAAACAGACTTTCACACCTGTCTGGGTAAATATGGCCAGTTGCTTTGCCAGCTCTGAATGTAAAACGCTTGAAATGTCAAAGCAGTCACTTGCCAGGATGGTAACTTTTATAGTTTTGCCCAAGGAATAAGTTCCATTTAATTGGGCCTGTACATTCTTCAGAACATTTTCTCCACCTTTCATGTCAAATATAATC